>NW_027332104.1:134283-327686 GCF_048418815.1 Hemitrygon akajei | reverse complement strand
TTGACATATATGTGCTAAAATCAATATACACTACATCTATGGCTCTACCTTCTTCAATGTGTTTAGTCAACTCTTCAAATCATTCAGTCAGTCTCATAAAACACGACCTGCCTTTGACAAATCCATGCTGAATATTCCTAATCGTATTATGCCTCTCCAAATGTTCATAAATCCTGCTCCTCATGACCTTCTCCATCAACTTACAAACCCTGAAGAATCACGGGTCTATAATTTCCCTACTCCCTTCTTGAAGGATCGGCAACCCTCTAATCCTCCACACTATCCTTTCCGTGCCAGGGGAGCTTCAACCTTCCTAAACTGGGGATGATCTGTTCATTGTTATCCTACAAATTTCCATCAATTCTCCCTCAGTTATCTTCACCCCGCTGAACCTGCTCGTTCCACCATAAATTCACAAGGTTCTGCACATGCTGGTAATCCAGAGTAACACACACAACATGCTGGAGGAGCTCAGCAGGTCAGACAGCAATGGTGGGATCTGACGTCATTCCTGATGAAGGGTCTCGGCCTGAAACGCCTGTGTGAAGCGCTCAGTTAGTTGGGCGGCCTCATGTCATTCTCAGCCCCATGAGCTTGGCGTGGAACAGCAACACAGTGTCAGCTGTATTTAAACCCTGCGTTGTCTGAGGCCGTTTTCATTGACCAGTCCACCTTTACACCAGGGAAGATTTATAACAGGAGATCAGTTCGAATGTGAGATCATCGGGCTTTATCCTTTTCCGATATCGGGGAGCTGTCGAGTTTATGCCGGGGAATGAACTCCAATCTGCAGTACAAGAGCTCACTTCATTTTACCAGGTCTGCCTCCAGTAAAGAGAAAATCCACTACCCTCTGTGCCCTCAGAGGCCGGTAGCAAGGAGGTAAATATTTCACAGGGAAAGGGATGGGCATGCCCACCTCCCTTTGGACAATTACCTCACCTCTGAGACAAAAGCTTCATTACAACACCAAAGCGATTCATCTGTTCTGTCGGTACTCTGGGGATTTCCAATTAAATATTACAGAGTATTTATATGACAGCTGATATTTCACCCACTGACACAGTCACTATATTCCATCTTCTTAAATCCGTTATTTATTTTCACGAATTATCTGAAACTTTGGTGTTCCGTGGAGATGGACAGATATATAACTTTAAGGTTGAGAGAGACCTCTTCCACTGATTTTCATTGGGACCGACTGCCGGCTGCTGAAATCCTTTGATCAACTCACTCACAAGATGTTGGAAACTTTTTACCGCATCAAGGATACCTACTACCTGGTCATTCTGGCGATCCCTGTGCCTGGTAAGCAATATTAATGGTGTGCCATGTTTTACCTGAAGTCAAGAACGCTGTGCTCAGTGCTATCACTGATGATGCTGAAACGCTACCTGATGGAAGTCGAAAGCTGTTTTGCTGAAATTTCCGGTAGATGGCGATGGCATAAAAGAGAAAGCGAACGAAAAGCATGTACCGGCTGTATGATTCGCGTCGGGTGAAATGCCCTACTGTGTGATATTAAACAACAGCGCAATGAGAACATCAGTACTGATGGGAAGATGAATGTTGGTGAGTACAGGAAGGCCATCGATGAAAACTTGTTGGCCTCTGCCAGGAAGCTGAAACTGGGTCGGAAGTTCCTCTTTCAGCAGGACAACATCCCCAAACACGTGACCAGAGTTACCGTGGAGTGGCTTCAAATGTTGGCAATTGTTATCTTTGAGGGACCCAGTCGCGGTCCTGACCTTTACCGTTTTGTATGTCTCTGTCACGACCTCAAGGTTCCTGTTCACCGACGCTCCCCAACTTACCCGGGCACAGCTTGAGAGTTTGGCAAGGAGAAATGGTCAAAACTTGCTCCATCACAATGCGCAAAGCTAATAGGGACGTATCCAAAAATAATATTGGTTGTACTGGCTGTGAGGGATGATTCATATAAGGTGCAGGAATACTTTTGAAATGCTGACATTACAGGTTTTTCATGATTTACAACTTTCTCTGTTTGTTTGGGCTCTACTGTGGAAAAAAAGGAGCACGTGATTCACAAATGAAACGCCTCAGTTAATTTGATAATAGTCCCTGGTAGTAATGCTCATTTCTGTGAAGATAGCGCTGGGGCCTGAATACTTTTAGAAGGCAGCGTAAGTATTCTTGGGGAAGTAACCATTATACTATCGATGCGGCTTGCATCGTCTTGCGCAATTTATTTGTCGCTGGTTAATCGCAGCTGCCCGATGACCGAACAGGTCACTTCGGGACAACTGACACATGACTATTGAAACATGACGGCACATGAAAACAAAATTCTTGGCATGTCTGTCTTCGCATTTCTGTTTATTTTGTTTTCTGCAGATACGTTTGTTTCCTTTTCCGGAATATTCCAGATTCCCGATATTCATCAGTGAGGGTGACAAGAAAAAGCAACTTGTCCCTTACTGACTGAAATATGTTAATCAAGGCGAGCCTTCCTGTGCAGTGGCAATCCAGTAGCATTTAGAGTGAAGAAGCAGGAATTTCAAACACGTTAACAATCAACAAGTTTAAATTGTGTCTGAAAGGCGCTTCCACACTGCAAACGTGCACAGAATCACTGCATAATGATTTGGTTGCTTCACTGATTATTTGCTGATTGTTACTGTGTTGTTCAACCCCTCCTCCCCCTCGCTAAATTTCAACAGAGTTATGTTCAGGAATGTTTGCCTTTTGATTTATCACGGTTCTGGTAATAACCTGCATCTGACAAGCAGTTAACCAGTAGTACACCAGCCTACAATCCTTACATTGTGGATACAAACGTACATTGGCGGGTTATAGGGGTAAAGGTGAGCAAGAGATACATTTTTAATTCCTGGTATCTCTCAGGGTAGGTCCAACAACAAAAAACTATTTCATACGACCATAAGACATAGGAGTAGAATTAGTCTATCTGGTGCACCGAGTCCGCTCCGCCATTCAATCAAGGCAGAATCTTCTTTTTCCTCCTCCTCAACCCCATTTCCCGGCCTTCTTCCCATAACCTTTGATGCCGTCCAATCAAGAGCCTATCAATCTCTACCTTAAATACACCCAACGACCTGGCCTCCACAGCTGCATGTGGCAACAAATTCCACAAATTCACCACCCTTTGGCTAAAGAAATGTCTCCGCATCTCTGTTTTGATAAGGGCGCCCCAGTGTCCTGATACTGTGCCTGCTTGTCCTAGACTCTCCAACCATGGGAAACATCCGTTCTACATCTAGTCTGTCCAGGCTTTCAATATTCGAAAGGTTTCAATGAGATCCCCCCGCATCCTTCTGAAATCCAGCGAGAGCAGACCGAGAGCCGTCAAACGTTTCTCGTACGATAACCCCTTCATTCCTAGAATCATCCTTGTGAACCTTCTCTGGACCCTCTCCAAACCCAGCACATCTCTTCTAAGATGTAGGGCACAAAACTGTCCACAATGTCAAGATGAGGCCTCACCAGTGCTTTATAAAGCCTCAACATCACATCCTTTCACTTGTATTCTAATCTCTTGAAATGAATGCCAACATGATATTTGCCTTCCTCACCACCGGCTCAATCTGCAAGCTGACCTTCAGCGTGTTCTGCAGAAGGAACCCCAAGTCCCTCTTCATTTCAGATTCCTGGATTTTCTCCCCGTTTAGGAAATAGTCCGCACATTTATTTCTTCCACAAAAGTGCATGACCATGCATTTTCCAAAATTCTATTTTATTTGCCAATTCCTTGCCCATTCCCATAAGCTGTTGTCCCTCTGCATCCTACCTGTTTCCTCAACACTACCTGCCCCTCCGCCAATCTTCCTCTGCTGTCAATTAATTGGTGAACTGGAGAGATGAACGACAGTAAACCCCAGGAATGATAAAATATACAGTTTGAAACTAAACCAATTCGAGCACCGACAGGCCTAAGTAGAGTAGACATGGAGAATCTGTTTCCTACGGTGAGGGAATCTGTGACAACAGATTAGGATGACGTATCTTTAGAACAGAGTTGAGGAGCAACTAGTTAAGCTAAAGGGTGGTGATTGTGTGGAATCAGACTTTGCCTCAGACGTTTATGAAAGCTAATTCATTGGGTATATCTAGAGCAGAGGTTGATATGTGCTTCATTAGTAAGGGTGTCAAAGGTTACGGGGATGAGACAGGAGAATGGGGTTGAGAGGGATAATAAGTCAGCGACGATGGAATGACGGAGGAGACTCGATGTGTTAAACCGCCTATTTCTGCGCCCATGTCTCATGGGCTTACGGTTTTATGGGAGCGATAAGGAAGCGGCCAGTCGATTCCGTAAGGGTCCGAAGGGTCAGAGATCAGAGGAGAACTGCAGAGACCCGGAAATGGAAAGCCGGCGGCGGATTGTGATCCTACTCTTCAGCACTCGATGCTTCATCAGAGACGATTAGTTTCAAAGCGGAATTGTAGATTGGATAATGTTATCAAGCTCGTTGTCTTCAGGACAATGGGGGGGGGGGGGAAATGGAACAGTAGGTTTGTGTGTATCCATAAAAAAATAAGGAGCGTTTCAGACCAAAGAGCCTTTCTCAGAACTGGGAAGGAGACAACGTTCGGTCTTTTGATATCACTTTCTGATTAAGTTCCCCGTCTCCGATGTTCAATCAATTTGATCATTGCCGGTTACATCTGAGAGTGAAGGGCAGCCGGGGGAATGTATTCTGCTCTGTATTTACTTAATCCTATATCCATCCATTTGCCCTGTTTGCATGGATTCATTCATCCACTGACCGGTAACATTGCCGAGAGTTTATCTCTCTGTCTACCCCGAAACCACTCGGAGAGAGGGGCCCCCTTACACGCTCACCCTGCAGCATCAAGTGCCGCCTACAACTCCAAACCAATTCTTACGAACTGCTTAGAATTGAAATATAAAATGGACTTCTCTTCCTACAGATCAGAACTGAGAGCCGCGTACCTGAAGAACTTTCGTTTCTGGGCGTAGAATTTTAACCTCTGTATTGTGTTATAACTTGTCATTTCAATCAGAACGTTCTACATTGTAATTTTCAAAGCTCAAAGTGAATTCTGATCTGATATGTATATATCACCACATACCAACTTGAGATTCGTTTTCTTGCAGGCATTTTGAGGAATATTAAGAAATACAGAATAATTCATAGCAGAATAAGACAAAGCTCTGATCCCATACCTGTTTTCACCTCTCTCCCGCCCAGTGAATATAGTGGCGATTGCAATCCTGTCCCGGGGGAAGTGCGGCCTCTCCACGTGCACCACACGCTACCTGGTTGCCATGGCAGCAGGGGATCTGACGGCTGTCGTCACTGCGCTCTGCACACGGATCAAGTACTATTTCCCGGGATGCTTCCTGGATACGTATCCCTTGTGTAGCATTATCTTTGTACTGAAAGGTGCTTCCAGAGACTGTTCGGTCTGGCTCACGGTCACCTTCACCTTCGATCGGTTTGTCGCCATTTGTTGTCAGAAGTTAAAAACCAGCTACTGCACGGGAAGGACCGCGGCCTTGGTTCTGGTGATCACCTGCACTATTATGTGTTTTTAAAATATCCCCTTCTATTTCGTTTATAAGCCAAGAGAGATACTCGATGGTGTATTGTGGTTTTGTAAGGTCATTCCAGCTTACTTCACTGAACACCAGTGAGTGAGCTTTGACCGATTCGACAAGAGTTTAACCCCACTGATTCCATTCGCACTAATTCTGGTCCTCAACGCCCTGACGGTCCGGCACATTTTAGCGGCCAGTCGGGTTCGTAAGGGACTGAGGGGTCAGAGAAAGGGGGAGAACTGCAGTGACCCGGAAATAGAAAGCAGACGGCGCTCGGCGATCCTCCTCTTCACCATATCCGGCAGCTTTATCATTTTGTGGTTGGCGACTGTTGTCGATTTCTTCAAGTATAACGTAGCAGGAACAGATCCCAATAGTTACACCGATTCTGAACTTATCTTGAAAGCACTTGGATACATGTTACAGAACTTAAGTCTGTGCACGAACACATTTATATATGGAGTAACACAGTCTAAGTTCAGACAGCAGTTCATAGCCGCAGTTAAATGACCAGTGATCACAATTGTACGCTTAATCAGGAGACAAAACAACTGACGGCAACCAGGGTTTATTCACAATGGCTCCAGACTATGATGTAATATTTCACGCCAGATATTGTGATCACTCGCTGAAAATAATTCCGATAGCCGACGTGAATGTTCATTCAGCAGAGGCCATAATGTGAGATCGACAATTTCACTGTTTATGCTTTGGAGCAGTCACATTTCTAAAGATTCGTGATTCAGGTTTAACGATTGAATAATGTCATTCTTTGTAGCGAGGTGTAAGGAGAACAAAATGTTTGTTACTCCAGATCTGATGTAGCACAAAAAAAACCCATAAAATATAAAATACACATCAGGATATCGGGATATCCCTCTCAGGAAGACAGTGAAAGACATTAGAAACATACCTGTTAGCCAGAGGTCTCGGGGAATAGAATTAGTTACACTCAAGATTACTAGAGAGAAATTGGACTAATTGGACTAAGGATAGATAAGTCTCCCAGACCGGATGAAGTGCATCCACGGGTTCTGAAGGAGGTGGCTTTGGAGATTGTGGAGGCATTGGAAATAATCTTCCAGGAATCACTAGACTCTGCCACGGTTCCGGAGGACTGGAAGGTCGCAAATGTAGTTCCGTTGTTTAAGAAAGGGGGAAGGCAGCAAAAAGAAATTTCCAGACCTATTAGTCCGACATCGGTAGTTGGAAAATTATTGGAGTCGATCCTCAAGGATGAGGTTATGAATTACCTTGAGGTGCATGACGAAATAGGCCCAAGCCAGCATAAATTCCACCAGCATGTTGGTTTTGGTACCAGAGGTGAAAATACACTGGACCTGGTTTATACAAACATACCAGGAACATATAAAGCCTTTCCCCAGCCCCACGTTCAATTGACTGCTTCTCTTGCTGCTTCTCCCTATGTATTCTACACTCCACCCTTTCCACCATGAGGAGATACCTGGTGACCCTGACAGAGTCTCTGCCACAGGGACGGGACAGTAGTGATAACTCAGTGGGGAGTGAGACCAGAGGAAATGTTCACCCTCCCAGTCTCAGCTCCATCTCTCACCTCAGCCTGGTTTCCATCTGTTGTTCAATGTTCCCCTGTGCCTCCTCACCAGACGTTGCCTCTGCCTCTGACACGGAGAGTCCATCGCTCTCAGTCTGACACCTTCCTGTAACAGACCCGTCATCAGTGGACTCTGACCATTGGGACTCTGCCCACCTCAGACCCGTCCCTCACCCTCGGGAGCTCCCTCTCAACATACTCTCCCTCACCCTCGGGAGCTCCCTTGCACAGACTACCCCACTAACTCAGGAGCTCCCTCAGGTTCGTCCCTCACAAAAGACCATACCAGTACCTCAGAAACTCCCTCAAGTCTGTCCCTCAAACCCGGCTATCTCTCACCCTATGGAGTTCCGTCTCTCACCCTTTCTGTCCATTATATTCCTGTGAACTCAGCCCAGTGTCCAACACTGACACATTGCTGGTGTGGGGGGATTTATCCTGTGAACTGTCCCTCTCTCACCCTCTCTGTCCATTATATTCCTGTTACCTCAGCCCAGTGTCCAACACTGACATATTGCTGGTGTGGGGGGATTTATCCTGTGAACTGTCCCTCTCTCATCCTCTCTGTCCATTATATTCCTGTGAACTCAGCCCAGTGTCCAACACTGATACATTGCTGGTGTGGGGGGATTTATCCTGTGAACTGTCCCTCTCTCACCCTTTCTGACCATTATATTCCTGTAAACTGAGCCCAGTGTCCAAATCTGACACATTGCTTGTGTGGGGGGATTTATCCTGTGAACTGTCCCTCTTTCACCCTCTGCCCATTATATTCATGTAAACTCAGCCCAGTGTCCAACACTGACACATTGCTGGTGTGGGGGGATTTATCCTGTGAATTGTCCCTCTCTCACCCTCTCTGTCCATTATATTCCTGTGAACTCAGCCCAGTGTCCTACACTGACACATTGCTGGTGTGGGGGGATTTATCCTGTGAACTGTCCTTCTCTCACCCTCTCTGTCCACTATATTCCTGTGAACTCAGCCAGTGTCCAACACTGACACATTGCTGGTGTGGGGGAATTTATCCTGTGAACTGTCCCTCTCTCACCCTCTCTGTCCATTATATTCCTGTAAACTCAGCCCAGTGTCCAACACTGACACATTGCTGGTGTGGGGGGATTTATCCTGTGAACTGTCCCTCTCTCTCACTCTATCCTTCTCCTCTGCCCCCACCCCCAACATCACTCAGACTCGTTCCACTGACCCTTCTCTTTGTTTCCTTGTTTCCAGTTGCAGATTAATTTGCATCGGTGAACGAACAACGGAGTTTACCCATCCCTCTAGAGTAAAGAGTCCTTTGTTCTCAGTCTGTGTACTTCCTGGCAGACACAGGACAGGAGGAGGCAGCAGAGTTTGGAACAAGAGAGACTGCAGATGCTGGAAATTCAGAGTAGAACACAGACACAGATACACACACACACACACACACACACACACACGCGCGCGCGCGCGCACGCACGCACGCACGCACACACAGACACACACACACACATACACACACACACACACACACACACACGCACGCACACACAGTCACACACACACATGCACTCACAGACACACACACACACACGCACGCACCTACAGACACACACACACAGGCACATACACACACACACGCGCACGCACGCACATACAGACACACACACACATGCACACACACACGGACACACAGACACACACACACATGCACACACACTCACACACACGCACGCACACACAGACACACACACACATGCACACACACACACACACACACCCACACACACACACACACACACACACACACACACACACACACACACAAACACACACACACACGTGCTCAGGCAGCATCAATGCAGGAGAATACAGTGTCAATGTGTTGGGCTGAGACACTTGATCTGGACTGGGAAGGAAGGGGGACGAAGCCAGAATAAGAAGGTGGGGCGGGGGTATGGAGGAGAGGGGGGAGTTCAAGCAGGCAAATGGGTGAGTCCAGGTGAGGGGGAATGCAGAGAGGAGCTGGGAGCTGATACGTGGAAGAGGTGAAGGGTCTGAAGAAGGAGGAATCTGCTGAAGGAGAGTCAATCTCTATGAGTACGGCTTCGCCGGCCGGCCCTGATTAACAATCAGCCACGGCATTATTTTTCCCCTTGAAATGTTACATATCAGTTGTGAACTCTGATCTGTTGGCCGGCTGGTGTTGCTGCCTTGCCTACCAAGGATCTGATATTTTGTGCATGAGGGGTTTGTGGTGAATGGAAACTGTGAATTCGCAACCCTCCAGAAGAAAACAAAAATGGTGGACAGCAGATCACCCACACTAAACTCATCAGTGGAAGAAACATCTTCCAGCTTCAACATTTTCTCCATCGGCCTCTTCTTCCAACCTCCAGGTACCGGGGAGTCCCCAGAGTTGAATGACTGGGCAGTCATCTCTCCTCTTTGTGGAGAGGGTTTCTCCCCGGCTTGTCTGACAGGGACACTGGACATTACCGTCCGGTACCGGGAAGAGGTGTACCAGGGGCTTCCCCTGCCTGAGGGTGGCCTCCCGTTCCCATGTTCCGGACACTCACTGTCATCCTGTTCACCTGTACAACCGAGGCTTCCTGCACTTCGGGCCCCACCGGTACCCTAGCAGGTAAGCCTGACTCCTCTTCGTGGTCTTCCGGAGCATCCACCGAGAGGCCCTTGGCCTCGGGCATTCCTGGAAATCTGGGGTTTCCCATCACTCTTGCTACTTCCCCAGGCTGTTAACTCGGATGGTTTTGGCTGAGTGAACCACACAGTCCCTCGTTTACGCTCATCATCCAGCCCAGTGCGGCCACGCACTTCCTCAAAAACAACTCGGAACGCAGGATGAATGGACAATGTTTTCAGAAAGCTCCCCCAACTTCCCCCTTGCAGGCTCCCACCAGCCTCCTCACAAAAGGACTATCTGTCCCCACGAGAATTGAAGCTCCGTCCCTCTCGACCTGGTCTGGACAAACCAGCACGAATGTATCAAGGGCCTCAGCTCCTCCCACATCTGCCTCCGAAAACTCCAGCTTCAATGACAAGTACCCATCGTACGGACAGTCATCCGTACTAAAACCCCAGATCTCTAGAGCACTGAGTGGCGTCAATGGTAAATGCGTCAAATACCGGTTGTGAAACAAACCGTACAGCAGAGTAACCTGAGAGCCGGTGGCAAGTATGGCTCCAGCATAAATACCCTCTATCCGTAGCGATACACTGGAGCTTGGCCCCACTAAGCCTTCAGGAATAGGGATTTAGCTTTAGGAGGTTCCTTGATATATTGCTGGGAACGTGTTTCCCCCCGAGATGACAGGCCATTCCTTCACTGGGTCTCTCTGCTTAGGTACCCGGAGGCTCACTCTCCGAGGGGTTTCCCGTCATTCACACTCCCACCTGAAGTGTCCCACTTCACCACAGTTATAACAGACAATACCGGCCATTCCCCTTCTCGCGGGACCCCGGCCACTAGCAGCCCTCTGCATGGTCCGTCCCCTTAGGGGGTCCGTCTCCCCATCAGCTCTATCATACGGGGGGAGGGGGTGCACCCGCTGATAACAACCGGGACATCTCAGTCCTAAACTCTGCCACGAGCTCCTTCACCACTTCCCGGGTGGGTTATCAGTGGTCACCTCAGCCAAGGGGACCACTACTGAGGTCTGTAACAACCGGGACATCTCAGTCCTAAACTCTGCCACGAGCTCCTTCACCACTCCCCTGGGTGGGTTATCAGTGGTCACCTCAGCCAAGGGGACCACTACTGAGGTCTGTATCCTGCGGACGGAGGCCTCCCACGTCTCTATCACATTCTCCTCCTCTCTTACTTCTCATTTCAGCTCGACAAATGAGGGAGGGGAGGGTCGCGTCTTACGAGACAGTCAGAGACCCCAAGTGATCAGGTCTGGCGAATGGGCGCCTTTCACCACTTGGTCCATTCTTAACTGATTCACCTCAGCCGTTTGAATGGCCCACTACTCCGCAAGCAATTTATCTGCCTCTCCAGCCCAAAGTGTAGGCAGAAAGTTTCTTCCCCTTCTCCTGAAACATGTTCTGAAACCCCGCCATGAGCTCCAATGTGCTTCCCATCGCGCCAAACACCTTTTCTAGCGTTTGCATGTGGGCCACAGAGGTAGCAAAGGGGTTCTGTGTCTTTACATATCTCAGTACAACAGCCGGCCCCTCCAAACTTTCAACCAGTCGCTGTCTTTTTCATCATCAGGGCACTGCCACTCAAACTCCTCTTCACCTTTAGGGGTGGGACTTCGTTCCCGAGAACAGGCTGAGCCTACGATAGCTGGGACTTTGAACCTGGGCATTCTGCCATTTATTCCCCAGGGAGGTAAGGGCCGCTACCAACTCAGAATGCTCAGCCCTCGCTGGAGGACTCATTGGACCTTCTACATCAGACCACTCCTTCCCGTCGCTCCGCAGAAACGAGAGCAACTTGTCTTCAAAGTCTCTGTCCCCAGCAACGGGAAACTCGGCTTCTGATTCCACACACTCACCTTCACTCCCCTCCTCCCGGGAAGTATGGACAGCCTCTGGCCCCCCTCTCCCGGGGCCCCAATAGTACCAGGCAGTTCTACTGCCGTTATGTCAGTGCGGGTCCGGACAAGAACAAAGTCTGATTCCGCACACTCGCCTTCACCCCCCTCCTCCCGGGAAGTAGGGACAGCCTCTGGCCCCCCTCTCCTGGGACCCCGATAGTACCAGGCAGTTCTACTGCCGTTATGTCAGTGCTGGTCCGGACTAGAACAAAGTCTGATTCCGCACACTGGCCTTCACTCCCCTCCTCCCGGGAAGTAGGGACAGCCTCTGGCCCCCCTCTCCCGGGGCTCCATTGGTACCAGGCATTTCTACTGCCGTTATGTCAGTGCTGGTCCGGACTAGAACAAAATCTGATTCCGCACACTGGCCTTCACTCCCCTCCTCCCGGGAAGTAGGGACAGCCTCTGGCCCCCCTCTCCCGGGGCCTCATTAGTAACAGGCAGTTCTACTGCCGTTATGTCAGTGCTGGTCCGGACTAGAAGAAAGTCTTTGCCGCCATTTTATCAAACCTCCGCTCCATCCCTGCAGCATCCATAACCACGTATCGTAATCACTTTCCCGGACTATAGCTTAACACAGACTTAAACACACAACCCACTGGATCAATGCTCAGGACAATCACACTGCATCCAATGAAATCGATCCCGGACGATACCCCACAATGGAACACCCCGGTATCCTTGGCTGCACAAGTTTAGGGAAGACGACCTCCGACTCCAACAAACTCGTGAGATTGGGGCGTGCTTGATCCCACCTCAAACCTCGGTTTGTATGGATGCTGTGTCAGTTGTTACCCTGTCACAAATTCATGCCACGAAATAACAGACAGTACACTGCATACGATTAAAGGAATTCTATTCATGAATCTTAACTGAAGGGTTCGTAAAGAATAACAAAAAGAAAAGGGCCCATTCTAATCAAACAGTCAAATATGCACAAGTTGGAGCTCAGCTTGAACTTCTCTGTCAGTCACGCGCTGGGCCCTTGGTTCACGTGAAAGCCCACACCACCTTCCGAATGTCACTCCAATCCATCTCGCTCGATATAGAGAGAGTGCAGAGGAGATTTACCAGGAAGGGAGGGCGTACCTTATGAGAATAGGTTGAGTATACTGGGCCTTTTCTCCTTGGAGCGACGGGAGGATGAGAGGTGACCAGATAGAGGTGTATTAGATGATGAGGGGAATTGGTCGTGTGGATAGCCAGAGGCTTTTTCCCAGGGCTGAAATGGCTAACACGGGGGGGCATAGTTTTAAGGCGCTTGGAATTCGGTACCAAGGGGATGTCAGGGTTAAGTTTTTTACACAGAGAGTGGCGGGTGTGTGGAATGCACTGCCAGAGATGGTGGTGGAGGCGGATACAACAGGGTTTTTTAAGAGCCTCTTAGACAGGTACACGCAGCTTATAAAAATAGAGGGCTATGTGCTAGGGAAATTCGAGACAGTCTCTACAGTAGGTTACGTGGTCAGCACAACATTGTGGGCCGAAGGGCCTGTAACGTGCTGCAAATTTCTATGTTCAAACAAACGGGTCTCCCACAGATCGTATGCTATAACCGGTTCTCTGAAGTATCTTCTCACTTTTCATCTCCTCTCGAACAGAAGTCCAAGACCAACCTTATTGTCCCTCAGCAAGAAAACCTCCCGCTGACTGGATGACACACATTCCACATCGTCCCTCATCTTCAACAATGACCCAGACAGGCCGAAAGCAGAACAGACCCTCTTACAGAGCGGTGAAACGAATTACCTACAGCATCACAGTAAAGATGTGAACCAGGGAATTACAATAGGAAGGGTGAGGAAATTTTAGAGAGGGTGCAGAGGAGATTTACCAGGATGATGCCAAGATTAGAAAGCATTTCTTCTGAGGAAAGGTTGAGGGAGCTCGGGCTTTTCTCTCTGGAGTGAAGGAGGACGAAAGGTGAATTGCTAAAGTGAATAAGATGAGAAGAGGCACAGATCGAGTGGACAGCCAAAGACACTTTTCCCAGGGCAGAAATGGACAACACATGGGGGCAGAATTTTAAAGTGACTGGAGGAAAGTATAAGGGGGGAAGGTAAGGTTTTCTTTACACACAGAGTGGTTGGTGTACGGAATACCCTGCCGGGGGTGGTGGTAGAGGCAAATACATTAGAGACATTTAAGAAACTCTTAGATAGGCACATAGGAGATGGAAAGGTGCAGGAATTGTCAGAAGGAAGGGTTAGATTGATCCTGGAGTAAGTTAAACAGTTGGCAGATGGGGGCGCTGAAGGGGCTGTACTTTGCTGTACTGTTCTTCTGTTTATTCTATACTTCTGTATTTTTGTTCATGATGTATAAATTGGTGGAGTTGCGGACAATAAAGATGTCCATCAGAGGACACACCGGGATATGGATAATCTTGGGAATGAAAGGGGTACCGTATGAGGAGTGTTTCGTGGTTCTGGTCTCTCACTGGCTGGAGTTTAGAAGAATGGGGGGGGGGGGATCTAATTGAAATCAATCAAATATTGAAAGACCTAGATCGAGTGGACATGAAGAGGATGTTTCTTATAGTTGGGGAGTCTAGGACCAGAGGCCACAGCCTCAGAACAGATAGATATCTCTTTGGGACAGATACGAGGAGGATTTTATTTATCCAGAGGGTGGTGAATCTGGAGAATTCATTGCGATAGATGCCTGTGGAGGACAAGTCATTTGGTTTATTTAAAGTGGAGGCTGATAGGTTCTTGATTAGTAAGGTTACGGGGAGAAGGCAGGAGAATGGGGATGCGAGGCATAACAAATCAGCCATGATGCAATGGGAGAGCAGAACTGATGGGTCGAATGGTCTAATTCTGCTCCTATGCTTTCTGGTAACCTTAGACTACCCTCACTGTCACCAATATCACCACTGTCATCTGTGCAGGTTGGTCTCCTTTGTCAGCAAGTTATCTGGCAACATGTGAATGAATGTGTCTTTCTTCTTTCTTTGTCAATCTTTTTATTGATTTAAAATGAGCATAGATACAGACAGGAGGAGAATGATCTCAAATATGTATATCGATAATAATACAGAAAGAGAAATAGACATTATCAAAATCATACATAGTGATAAGCTAGTATGTAATATATAATAAAAAAGAAGACAACTAATTCTCTTATCAGTTCATGAAGAAAGAAAAGAAAACTTTAAATTATTGATTGAAAAAGGAAAAAAAAAAACACTACACTAAACATAAAAGAGAAAAAAAAGGGACTGGGCAGTCCATTCTGAGGATACGACCAAAAAAAAAAGGAAGAAAGACTTTCTGATCAAATCTAAAACTTCAAAAAATAAATTGGAAGAGTATTAAATCAAATCAAATGAAAATATTGAATAGAAGGTCTCCAGATTTGCTCAAATTTAAAGGA
This sequence comes from Hemitrygon akajei, assembly GCF_048418815.1. Classification (NCBI taxonomy): domain Eukaryota; kingdom Metazoa; phylum Chordata; class Chondrichthyes; order Myliobatiformes; family Dasyatidae; genus Hemitrygon; species Hemitrygon akajei. Next base: position 312,640 of record NW_027332104.1, on the reverse strand, counting down.
TGTATCAAATGTCCGACTTCTTATTTTCTCTAAACTTAAACAGGACATAATGGAGGAAAGCCAATAAAAGACAGCAGGTGGATTTAGAATCCTTCCAATTCATTAAAATGGCTCTCCTAGCCCATAAAGTTGAAAAAGTTATCATACGTTGAGTGGAAACAGAAATATTTCCTGCTTCTGATGGGATAACCTCAAAGATTACCATAAGTACATTAGGTTGCAGGTCCAGATCCAAGACTTTTGATAACGTTTTTAAAACATCTTTCCAAAAACTGTCTAGCTTTATACAAGACCAACACATATGAGTTAAAGTGGCCACCTGAATATTACATCTGTCACAAATAGGATTGATGTTGGAGAAAATACGTGCTAGTTCATCCTTTGACATATGGGCCCGATTCACTACCTTGTACTGTACCAAAGAATGGTGGGCACAAATAGATGAGTTATTAACCAAATAAAAAAAATTACTCCAATGATTATCTGAAAATGACTCAAGACTTCGAGATTTCAATTCCCAAGCATGTTTAATTTTATCGTTAGATATAATTCGTAAGTTCAATAGCCGTTTATAAATTATAGCTATCAGCCCTTATTGAAGTAGTTTAAGCTGAAGGTGAACATCTGTCATATCAGGTGGATAAGCAAAGGGATAATTTGGCAGCAGGCCACATAAAAAAATTCCTAATTTGTAAATATCTAAAAAAGTGTACTTTAGATAAATCATATTTATCCACTAACTGAGAAAACGACATTAAACAATCACCTAAAAACAAATCTGAAAAAGTTATTCCCTTGGTTCTCCAAATAAAAAAGGCCTTATCCAAAGTTGATGGTTTAAAAAATAATTAAATGTCTTTATTGTATTAATTTTAATAACTGATCAATGTAGAAGTAAAACAGTGGTACATCCTCCAGTAACACAATATCATTGGATGCATAAGAAATACAGAAATAATTGGAGCCACATTACAGGAACACAAATGTGTCTTTCATTACTTGGATTAAAGCCATTATTACATTGAACTGAGAAATAATTCAAATCGGTAACTAACAGAAGACTAACTTGTTTGTTAACAAGCTACAGAGATGACAGAACAACCAGATATATGCTCATGCAGATATTTCACTGACATTTAGATTTCCCACCATCTTCCCACACACCCCACAACAACCACCACCTCGTGCCCCACTCCACACCCCACGAACACCTCACACACATCACCACCGTCCATCAGCCTGTGATTCGTTTGAAGATCACAATCTGACACCTTCCTTCTCACTTCCCTCCCCCATTGTCGTGTTCACTCTTGGGCAGGACGTGCTTGCAGGGGAGCTGTTCCATCAGCATCTCACGCACCTGTGGACAGCGGTGTCAATGGTGAACAAACACAGTTAGACCGCACCGTGTGGGGACCAGGACAACAGAGAGACCCTCCTCTCATCACCTACAGAATCCATCACTTTCCACCAGGAGATTCCCTTCTCCTCCACACCAAGAACTACACCAGGAAAACTCCATTCCTTCCAAATCAGACAATTCCCATTTGTCTAAAATAACCATCCACCCCTCACCCCCACCCACAGGAATCATTTTCCCCCACACCAGGGGAACCCTCTTCCTCACAAACATGCAAATCGGTTTGTCTGGACAGTGTGGGAAATCGCCCCTCCCGCTCCCCCAGCACGTCGTGTGGAATCCCGTTCACTCCCTCCCCAGCAGCCAGACCAGGTGAGGGGAGCAGCTTAAGAAAAAGCTGTTTCTGGTTGACCCAGTTGCCTCAACAAAAGGCATAAAAGTTCAACGTTCAAAGTAAATTTATTCTCAAAGTAGGTATATGTCACCATATACAACCCTGAGATTCATTTTCTTGATGCAATTTAGAGTCAAACAGCAAAATACAACAGAATTAATGAAAAACTACACACAGACTGACAATGAATTGTAAATGATATTCTGTTCAAATAAAAAAACGTAAATAAATAATACTGAGACACGATGGGCCAATTGGCTATTTCTGCTCCTATGTCTTAGTGTTATGGCAAACAACCAGAGGTCACTGTACAATCTGTTACCAACGACATACAGTTTGTAGAAGAAGGGATGAGATCCTGTGGAATGAGCAGAGGGTGTTGGGGAAGGAGGAGAATCTCGAGGGTAATGATCTCCGGTTTACTCTGCCAGTGAGGACTGAAACAGAACGGTAGGTCAGATGACTTTGTGGCTCTGCGGCTTGTACACTCGGTAGGGATTCAGGTTCCTGAATCTCTTCTGGGACAGACACAAACTGTACAAGAGAACAGGTTGAACTTGGACCCAAGAGAAACCAATATCTTTGCAGGGAAACTAACACAGGAGGTCTAAACTAGACTGGTGGGGTGGGTCACTGAATAGCCGGTGGTCATGGGGTAAATGCCCAGAAATGGAAAAGCCTGTGAAAAGTGTTGAATACAGCCTGGTCCATCACAGGGAAAGCTCTCCCCATCTTCGAGCACATCTACAGGAAGCACTGCCACAAGACAGCAGCATCCACCATCAAGGAGCCTCACAATCCAGGCCAGGCCGCTTCTCACTGCTGCCACCGGTAAGGAGTTACAGGAGCGTTTTGTCCCATACCACCAGTTTCAGGAACAGTTATTACTCTACAACCATTAGGCTCCGGAACCATAAGACATTGGAGCAGAGTTGGGAATTTTAGTCCCTTGAGTCTGCTTTGCCATTCCATCATGGCCGATTTATTGTCCCTCTCAACCCCATTCTCCTGCCTTCTTTCCATTACCTTTGACGTTCTGCTTCGTCAAGAACCTATCAACCTCCTCCGTAAATATACTCAATGACTTAGCCTCCACAGATTCACCACCCTCTGGCTAAAGACATTTTTCCTGTTCCCTGTTCAGAACGGATGACCTCAATTTTGAGGCTGTGCTCTCTTGTCCTACACTCCCCACAATAGGGAACATCCTCTCCATATCCACTCTCTCTGGGCTTTTCAATATTCGATAGGTTTCAATGAGATTCTCCCCTCATTCTTCTAAACTCCAGTGAGTATAGGTCTGGAGACATCAAACATGCCTCAAAGTGTTAACCCTTTCATTCCTAATATCAATCTTGTGAACCGCTTCTGGGTCCTCTCCAATGGTAGTACACCTTTTGTTTAGTCTAAGTGTCGTCTGACCAATGTCTTATAAAAACTCAGCATTACATCCTTGCTTTTGCATTCTTGTCCTCTTGAAATGAATTCTAACATTGCATTTGCCTTCCTTACCACCGACTCAACTTGCAAGTTAACCTCTGGGGAATCCTGCAGGAGGTCTCCCAGGTCACTGAGTTTTCAATTTCCTCCCCATTTAATAAATAGTCCATGCTTTTATTCCTTCTGCCAATGTGCATGACCGTGCACTTCCCTACATTATATCCAGAAATCTCAGATTCCCCCTTAAATCTGGGAAATAATACCCACTGCATCCCACAAACAATGGACTCACTTTCAACGACTCACTCTTCACCTCATGTTCCTGATATTTATTTATTATTGTTATTATTTCTTTGTTTTACATTTGCACAGTTTGTTGAATTCTGCACTCTGGTTGATCACCCTAGTTGGGCAGACTTTCACTGATTTTGTTATTATCCCATAGCTTTATTGAGTAAGCCCGCAAGAAAACAAATCTCAGGGGGTGACAGAGATGTACAGTACTTTGATCATAAATTTACTTTGAACTTTGAAACTCAGTGACGTCTGGGAACAGAGCAAGGATAAATGGTGAAGGGCACACTTTGTAAATGTGGAGCGGTGACAGGGAGTTGGGGAGATTAATCCCAGGGATGAAAGGGTTAACTTACGAGGAGTGTTTTAGGTCTCTGGGCTGGAGTTCAGAAGATGGGGGGTGGGGGGTGGAAATCTCACTGATACTACCGGATATTGAAAGGCCTGGATGGGGCGGATGTGTAAAGGGTTTTGATGGGAGTGAGGGACTCCCGGATCCAAGGACACACCTCTCAGGAAAGGGACGTCTCTTTGAAACTGAGATGAGGAGGGATTTCTTGAGCCAAAGGGTGGTGAGTTTGTGGAATTTTTTGCCACAGTGAGTGGTGGAGGCCAAGTCACTTGGTGTATTTATGACAGAGATCGATAGCTTCTTCATCAATAAGAGGATTAGGGTTATGGAGAGAAAGCGTGAGAAAGGGGTTGAGGGGAGACGTGATGGGGCCAAAGGCCTAATTCTGCTCTTATCTCTTACGTTGGGTGGTGATGGAAAACAGAGAGTTGCCGGTGACTCAGGTGTTACCGTTTCTGGGTTGAGTCATTCACCGTTTATCGGGAAGGGACAGTCACTGCTCATTGAACAGGAATGACCAAAGCCACATGAACCACAATCTCCAGCCTGGGAATAAATGTGGACTACGTCTCTCACCTGACGGAGGTAGGCCTCTTGCTCCTCGGTGTTTCCCAGGTTGTTCTTCCCAATGATGAACACTTGGGCACTGTTGATCATCTCCTCACACTCGTCCTTTGACGGGAGCCCCTTCACTGGAAGATTGAGAAAAGTCCTCAGTCAGACCTTTGCCGGAGCAGGTCCAGAGGGAGCAAACCCCCAGTGTGAGGGTGGTGGTGGGGGTGAGGTCAGTGAAACAGGCCCATCGACTCCAGAGAATGCAAGACCATGACATCTGTACAAACCTCGGGTGAGGGAGAGGGGGTAGGGGACGGAGTGGAGTGGGGAGGAGCTGGGGTAAGCTGACTTTGGCAGCGGGTGAACAGGGAGGTAGACTGTCCGGGTCTAATGCTGAGCATCGGTGACCCTCGGAGATGAGACGCACAGACTGTCAGAGAGGGAAGGTGGAGTGGAGCGAGGTAGGTGTGGAAGGAGGAGCTGTATACCCCAGTACACAAAGGTGGGTCTGAGACATTTACACTAACTACGAGAAGGGTTTAATGAGGCCTCTCCCAACACTGTCACTGTATTTGCTCCTGAATATCGTGTGTGGTGTCACAGGGTGTGACTGGGATCCAAACTGGACTGAAGACACCCCCACACACCCCTCTATCAAACAAGACCTGATACCTGAGCACGTCTCTTTCTCTGGGCCAGAGGACGGCTTCTGGCTGGCCTCTTTGGAATTCGGCGGATCTGGAAATTAAATGAAGAAATTAACAGCGGTTGGCAGAGTGCAATCGTCAAATTCGGATGTCAGACTGGGACAGGAGGTAGGGGAGAGGGGTTAACTCAATGACCCTGACACACTCAGTCTCCCTCCACTGACTCTCCCTCCTGAACATCAGTCATTGTCCTCAGCCTGAGTCAGAATGAAGTTCAGGGATTGAACAGGAAGAGGAACATTCCTTTCGACAATCTCCTCCACTGACACCAGATCGTGTGGTGGACAAACACAGCCCAGGTTCTCCAGTCATTGCTTCCTGGGTTCCCATGAGTTCAGTACGTCTTTGCAATGTGGGAGGACACAGGAACAGAGACATGGGAGAGGTGAAAACAGCGAAACATCATCCCCCTCTCCCTCCACTGACTCTCCTCCAAAATCTCTGCCACTTCCGATAGCAGCATTGGGATAAAATTAAAGGACTGACAGTGGGGATCAGCATTCCCTTCAATGATTGCTACCTCTCATTCCCGAGCTGGACTGTCCAGCTGTGGGCCTGTGAATGTCCAGTATCCCTTTTCTCCACATCCACTGCCCCCACCCAAACTCTCAGCACCACTCCTCCCCGGCTGTTCTTCCTCTTTGTCCCACACCCCAGACTTCCCTCACATCCCCAATTACACTCCTCCTCCACCCCACTCTTTCCTATCCTCTCCCTCCCTTCTCCAATGCTCCCATCCCCTCCCCTCCATTAAAATCGTGACGTGGTCCCAGATTAGGTTAGTTGTGGCGGGGGGCGGAGGGGGGGAGGTGGTGGTGATTTCTGGTCACCTCATTATAGGAAGGTTGTGGAAGCTTTAGAAATGGTGCAGAGTAGATTTACCAGGATGCTGCCTGCATTAGGGAGCTTGTCTTATGAGGAATGTTTGAGGGAGCTAGAGATTTCCTCTTTGCGTTGATGGACATACTTTATTGATCCCGAGGGAAATTGGGTTTCGTTACAACCGCACCAACCAAGAATAGTGCAGAAATATAGCAATATAAAACCATAAATAATTAAATAATAACGTTAATCGTGCCAAGTGGAAATAAGTCCAGGACCAGACTATTGGCTCAGGGTGTCTGACACTCCGAGGGAGGAGTTGTAAAGTTTGATGGCCACAGGCAAGAATGACTTCCTATGATGCTGGAGAGGTATGTAGGGGGGTTTAGATTGATCTCAGAGTAGTTTAAAAGGTCAGCACAGCCTGTACTGTCTACGTTCTGTGTTCTATGTCTGGCTGGACAACGTCACCTGGAACCGGGGTGTGGGGGGGAATCCGAGGGAGGAGATCACTGACCATAGGCAAGTCAGCTAACTGGAAAACGCAGCACACTGTATGTGTTAATGACTCGGGATGTCCCAGACAAACCCAGCCAGGTTCTCCAGTCATTGCTTCCTGGGTTCCCACGAGTTGAAACCTCTAACCCCACACAGTCCGCCTGTATCACTCACTCCTCCCTCTTTAGTCAACCCTCTTCTTTCATCTCACTTCCCATCCTTCACTCTTTACCACCATCCCTCCTGTCTGAGACACTGAAATCCCTCCACTCAAATCTACCCCACCCCACAGACACAACTCTCGCCATTCACTCCATCTTTCTCCTGCTAGACACTCTATCCCTCCCTCTCCCAGACACCACCACACTGGCTCCTCAGTTTGTCTGCTACTCACCCAATACATCCCACGTTCCTCTATTACTCTCTCCAAAAACTGGGGTCCACCATCCCTCCACCTTCCCTCTCCATCCTGTCACAGTTCCTGCCTCTCCTCTCTCATTGCTCACCAGTCTCTTCCCTCTGATCTGTCATCCTCTCTGACCTCTCCAGAACATCTCTCTGACCGTTACTCCATTACTCTCTGCTCAATCATCCCTTCTCACTCTGTCCACAAGCCACAGTTCCTCACATCCCCCCCCCACCTACAGACCATCAAACCCAGCCCCAACCCTGATGAAGGGTCCCAGGCCGAAACGTCGACTGTTTACTCTTCCCAATAGATGCTGCCTGACCTGCTGTTCCTCCAGCACTTTGAGTGTGTTGCCCCAATCCTGAACCTATTCATCACCCCATGATACAACATTTTCACAAAGACTCATCAAATCATCACCATTCTCCGATGCCCAAGTCCCCCAACACCCTCTGATGCCCAAACACTTCAAATACCACCCAATAACTTGACGTATCATAGCCCTGTCCAATCTCCACACAACGTCCCATATTCAGCAGGTGTCCAGTGTATTCCCACCCTCTATCTGGGCTACGGTTCTCCAGACATCCATTCCGATCCCCACACAATGACCAGTCTCCAATCCCTTGGCCACCTCATCCCAACTCCACCCGTCTGACAAGCCCAGTGTCAGCCAGTGATTCCCTGAACCCCACTGATCCCTGTCAAATCCTCGCTGCCCTTCTTAAACAATGGAACAACATTCCCCATGTTCCAGGCACCAGGAGAGTGAAGAAACAAACATTCCCACAGTATTTCCTTCAATGATCCCCACCACTGATTCCTGATCTGCACTGTCCAGCTGTGGACCTGTGAATCTTCAGCATCACCATCTTCTTCCATCTCTTCCCCCTTCTCATCCCTCATTCTCCCTTCCAGTCTGCATTTCTCCTCCACTCAGCCCTCTCTCCCACCCACTTTGCCATACATTTCTCCCACTTCCATCTCTCCAGTAACCATTCCACCCCTCCTCTCCCTGTCACATTCCCCTCTATTTCATTGTTTGCACTCCCTCCTGCCCTCCCCTTCCTTCCCAACTATCCCTCTTTCCCTTCCGGTCACCATTGCTAATGACGAAGCAAATACCTCCGCAAGGGCTTCTGATTATTTCTTCCCCACCCTGCTACAAAGTCCAAGCCTGGCCCCTGGGGATTTATCCAAGTCAATATGCTCTGAGGCTGCAAATGCACTGGCCTACTGGACCAGCCTCCAGACAAGGAAACGTGTACCATTTCCAGAGGCCGTGAACGCTACTCTAATCAGAAGCAGGGTTTGAACTGACCCCATCGTTTACATCCACTGTACCGCACATCTAACAAGTGAACCGGGCTGGGAAACAGCATCTTCCCCCAGGATGTTAGACCTTTTAACACCCCACTGCCATCCAGCACACATGTACACCCTGTCTAAATGCCCTGCCGCCCCAAACCCCCACACTCCCTAATTCACAGATACATTCTCATCCTGCACAGGTCACTTTTCATCTTTAACGTATTGATATTGCTGCTTGTTCTAATATCACAGTGTCAGTAACAATATAGTGTTTTACATAAACATTCACCTCTCTGCCTTCAGGCCATGAAACTCAGGGTCAGAGCTGGATCGTAACTGTGTGTACTGTGTATGGATATACAGGACTGTGCAGAGGAATTCAGCACACATATATATCTCGGGTGCCCAAGACTTTGACAAAGCACTGTATTTGTCAATGCCAGGCAGAGAGTGAGTTTGTAAATCTGACGGGAGCACAGGATGGTGGGGCTGGAGTGCCATGGTAGAGGTGTAGGACAGGTGGCACAGGAGGAGTGTTGAGGTGGGTGGAGGGGGTAGATCTGTGGGTGAAGACACACACAGCCACAAAACACCAGGCAAGGTCGAATTCCAAACAATCGGTTTATTAATCCAAACAGCATGTCAATTTGGTGCTTCCCTCCCATGTCCCTTGTCTTTCTCCCTAATCATGATTCTCCTCTTACTGTATTTTACAGTGTGAGATTGAATCCATACAGACAGAAGAATTCACACCTGGGCTCGTGTCTCCTGCTGGGACAGAGGATGATTTCTGGGTGCGTTCTCCAGACACTGACCCGTCGGTCTGTTTCCCTGTGGAACTACCTGTGTGTAGAATAGAGGAACAGAGAGAGTGAGAGAGTGGAGACACTGAAGCAATCATCATGAGCCAGAGGAACAGAGGAATAGGTGTGTGTAGAAACCAACATCACACAGGGTCTCTCCACTGTCTCTCCCAATTCCCTGTCACCCCTGATCATTCCCTTCAGTGGGAGTCGGGACGAAGTTCAGGGATCCACATGGGGATCAGGGTTTCCTTCAATGATCCCCACCACTGATTCCTGACCTGCACTGTCCAGCTGTGGGTCTGTACACTTCCAGTTTCACTCCATCTTTTTCCTGTTAGACACTCCGTCCCTCTCCCCCCCATTCACCACCACACTGTCTCTTCAGTCTGCATCTGCTACTCACCCAGTACATCCCACTTTCATCTAGTGGGGTCCACCATCCCTCCACCTTCCCTCTCCATCCTGTCACAGTTTCTGCCTCTCCTCTGTCATTCCTCACCAGTCTCTTCCCTCTGATCTGTCAGTGTTTCTCTCTGACCTCTCAGAACATCTCTTTGATACTTACTCCATCACTCTCTTCTCAATCTTCCTTCTCACAGTGTCTAAAAGTCACAGTGGCTCACTACCTCACCCACATCCATCAAACTCAACCCAGTTCTGACATTATTTATCACCCATGATACAACCTTTTCACAAAGACCCATCAAACCTCCAATATTCTCTGATGACCAAGTCCCCCAACACCTTCTGCCCAAACACTTCAAAACCCAATACGAGGAGGAGAAAATGGCGGTGTGACGCAGTGAGCACGGCCTCTCTGGAGATGGATATCCATTACTTATTAAGTAGGGATCCGTGCACAATCCTGATTTGATGGAGACAGACGTGAGAGCGTGGAGGAACATCTGGAGAAACTTCTGAAACGCCCGCTTCGCTGCCGCTGCTACTGTGCGGTCCGGAATCTCCGGAGGAGAGGCTTCCGAGACCTCGGCTTTGCTTGTTTCGGCGGCCGGGACGAGGTAGAAGGTGCTCAGCAGGGGATGGCGCTCGGGAGGCTGTATCGGAGGGGCTGGTCGGAGGCTCAAAGTTTTCGGACGGACTCAGAGTCTGCTGTCATCAGTTGTCAGTGCCTGGAAGTTTATGGCAGGGAGAGTTTCTCCCTTTTGCTGCCGATATCGGGACTATTGGAGTCAATCGGGATGAGACTTTTTCTTAAACCATGCCCATGGTCTGCTCTTTATCAAATTATGGTATTGCTTTGCACTGCTGTAACTATATGCTATAATTACATTAATTATGGCACCCTGCCCTACCCATCTCCCATCCAGCCTGACTTCCACTTCTATTAGCCCTCCTTCCTGTCTACTTCTCCATTCACACTCTCCGTTTCCACCCTTCCACTCACCATTCTCCACCCCCTCCGCTCCCTGATACACTATACTCCATTTCCTTGTTTACACTCTCTTCTGCCCTCCCCTCCCTCCTCACCTTCCTCCTCCCCTTCTAGTCACCGTTTCCCAATGACCAGAAAACCATACGGTACAGGAGCAGAATTAGGCCATTTGGCCAATAATTTTCCTCCTCCTGCCTCTCTCCCTTCTTGAAGAGTGGAGTGACAGTGGGGTGAAGGACAGCTTTTCCTTCTTCCAGAACCACGTCAGAATCAACTGATTTTTGAAAGATCATTACTAATACCTCCACAATCTCTTCAGCCACCTCGTTCAGAACTCTGGGCTGCATATGATCCGGTTCTGGTGAATTATCTGCCCTCAAACCTTTTACTTTCCCAACAACCATCTCCCTCGTAATGGCGACTTCACATACTTCTACCCATTGTCACTCTGCACATTCTGGCATACTGCTATTGTCTTCAACAGTGAAGACTGATGCAAAATATGTCTTCAGTTCATCCATTTGTTGAGCAAGTTTGTAAATCTGGATGGAGCAAAGGATGTGGGGAATGGCAATGGTGGACTGCCATGGGAGGGGGTGGGACAGGTGGCAGAGAAGGATGGCTCGGGGTGGGGAGGGTACAGTCAAGCCCGCCCTGAGGCAGCATGCAATATAATTTGATTCCAAACAATTGGTTTACTGATTCCAGAATGTCTCTCGTGCTTCTTGCTCCCTCCTCTCTTCCTTCACCTTGTCCCAACCATGATTCCCCTCTCCCTGCCCCCTTTCCACTCTCAGTCCACACAGACCATCAGGTTCATTATCACTACGTCAGGATTTTTTCTGCGGCAACAGTACAAGTCAACACGTAATATTACTACATTACTTTGTCTTGTACCTTCGTCCCACAGGAGTGATGATCCATTTCACTTCATACATGTACAACATTGAATGACAATAAATTTGAACTTGAAATGGCTCATGAAACCTTCCAGGTCAAAGAGTTATTCAATGACACACTTTCACAAGACTTGGTACCTGAGGTATTCCCTCCAGCTGGGATAGAAGTTGTGTCCTGGGAAAAATCTCCAGTGGATGATCCTTCAGACTGTTTCCTTGTGGAAGTCCCAGGATCTGGAATAGAGGAATGAAGAAACAGATCATTAGATAAGACATGAGTCTGAGGAAAATGGGACTGGGAGTGTGAAGAAACCAACGTTATCTGTCTCCCTTCACTGACTCTCCCTCCCAAACCACCATGACTCCAGGTCTCTCACCTCAGAATCAGGGTGAATTTCTGCAAACAAACATGGTGATGAGAGATCCCTTCAGTGAACCCCACCACCAATTCCTGAGCTTGCATACTCCTCTGGGCTGATGGTCAAACCTGCATCTGCTTCTCACCTTCAACCTCTCCACTCCATCCTCCACCTCTTTCTGCTCTCTCATCCTCTACAAAACCTACAGTGCCTCCTCCCCTCAAAGCCAACCCAAACCTAACCACAATCCAGACCGTTTCCATCACACCATGAAGGTAATCTTTACTCAAAGATACCAGATTACTTCAAACATTCACCATTCTCCATTGACAAGTCCAACAATGCTCTCTAATACCCCAACTCTTCAAAAACTCCCCAATATCACTAACCTCCATGGACTCACCAGGTTTTCAGTGAGTCCCCACCTGGCCACTGGGGCCTTGGCCCTCTCGGTGTTTCCCACCATCCCCAACACACAATGATCATTGTCCGATCCCTCATCCATCCCATCCTAACACGACCCATTTGATCAGCACAGACTCAGTCAGTGATCCCTGAAGCCTATGTATCTAATTCCCGGGATACTGACCACGTAACCCTCCCACTGGCTGTCAAACCCACCGTCACCCTCAGCGAGGACCCTGTCCATCCCTCACCCAGATCCTGACCCTTCCTGAAGGTGACTCAGACATCCCCAGTGACCACTCACATCCCTCACTCAGCAAAGCCAAGGGACGCAGTCCTCATGCTCTGGTCACCAACCCACCTCACCCGGCCCCATGAACTAAACTCAGACCAAGGTCATTACTGCCCACGTTATAATTGTACAACACCCTCCCTTGTAGTGATCCTGGATAGTGTTGAAATTTGTCACAGGGAGGAGAGAGGAACCTCTCACTCCATCATTCACACCCCATTCCCCGGAATCCAGCAGGTAAACTGATCGCTGAGAAGCTGTATTTTACAGTGTGAGATTGAATCCATACAGACAGAAGAATTCACACCTGGGCTCGTGGTTCCTGCTGGGACAGAGGATGATTTCTGGGGGTGTTCTCCAGATACTGACCCATCGGTCTGTTTCCCTGTGGAACTACCTGTGTGTGGAATAGAGGAACAGAGAGAGTGAAAGAGTGGAGACACTGAAGCAATCATCATGAGTCAGAGGAACAGAGGAATAGGTGAGTGTAGAAACCAACATCACACAGGGTCTCTCCACTGTCTCTCCCAATTCCCTGTCACACCTGATCATTCCCTTCAGTGGGAGTCGGGACGAAGTTCAGGGATCAACATGGGGATCAGGGTTTCCATCAATGATTCCCACCACTGATCCCTGACCTGCACTGTCCAGCTGTAGGTCTGTACACTTCCAGTATCACTCCATCTTTTTCCTGATAGACACTCCGTCCCTCCCCCTACACCCCCCCCCCCACGAATCAGGTTTATCATCACTCACGTGTCATGAAATTTGCTTTTTTTTTGCAGCAGAAAACTGCAATACATAAGACTTTGTCATTAAAACTACTACCGAACCGTGTTGTGCACGTTGGCCCCACAATGTTTCATTTCACTATATCGATGTGCATGGTTGAACGTCAATACACTTGGGACTTGAATTGGCTCATGAGAGCTTCCAGGTTACAAAGTTATGGAATGACACACTTCCACAAGACTTGGTACCTGAGACTGTATCTCGAGCTGGGACTGAAGAAGTTTCCTGGGAAAAATCTCCAGAGGATGACGTTTCAGCCTGTTTCCCTGTGGGAGTCCCAGGACCTGGAATAAAGGAATGGAGAAACAGGAGAGTGGAAACACAGAAACAGATCATTAGGCAAGAGCAAACACGAGGAAATCTTCAGATGCTGGAAATTTAAACAACAACACACACAAAATGCTGGGGGAACACAGCAGGCCAGGTAGCATCTATAGGGAGAAGTGCTGTCAACGTTTCGGGCCGAGACCTTTCATCAGGACTAACCGAAAGGAAAGATAGTAAGATTTGAAAGTAGTGGGGGAGGGGGAAATGCGAAATGATAGGAGAAGACCGGAGGGGTTGGGATGAAGCTAAGAGCTGGAAAGGTGATTGGCGAAAGTGATACAGAGCTGGAGAAGGGAAAGGATCATGGGACGAGAGGCCTCAGGAGAAAGAAAGGAGGGGGGGAACACCAGAGGGAGATGGAGAACAGGCAAACAACTAAATATGTCAGGGATGAGGTCAGAAGGGGAGGAGGGGCATTAACAGAAGTTAGAGAAGTCAATGTTCATGCCATCTGGTTGGAGGCTACCCAGCCGGTATATAAGGTGTTGTTCCTCCAACCTGAGTTTGGATTCATTTTGACAGTAAAGGAGGCCATGGATAGACATATCAGAATGGGAATGGGACGTGGAATTAAAATGTGTGGCCACTGGAAGATCCTGCTTTCTCTGGCGGACCAAGCGTAGGTGTTCAGCGAAACGGTCTCCCAGTCTGCGTCGGGTCTCACCAATATATAAAAGGCAGCACCGGGAGCACCAGACGCAGTATACCACACCAGCCGACTCACAGGTGAAGTGTCGCCTCACCTGGAAGGACTGTCTGGGGCCCTGAATGGTGGTGAGGGAGGAAGTGTAAGGGCAGGTGTAGCACTTGTTCCGTTTACAAGGATAAGTGCCAGGAGGGAGATCGGTGGGAAGGGATTGGGGGGGACGAGTGGACAAGGGAGTCGTGTAGGGAGCGATACCTGCGAAAAGCAGAAAGGGGGGGGAGGGAAAAATGTGCTTGGTACTGGGATCCCGTTGGAGGTGGCGGAAGTTACGGAGAATTATATGTTGGACCTAGAGGCTGGTGGGGTGGTAGGTAAGCACAAGGGGAACAGTATCCTGAGTGGGGTGGTGGGTGGATGGGGTGAGGGCAGATGTGCGGGAAATGGGAGAGATGTGTTTGAGAGCAGAGTTGATGGTGGACGAAGGGAAGCCCCTTTGTTTAAAAAAGGAAGACATCTCCTTCATCCTGGAAAGAAAAGCCTCATCCTGAGAGCAGATGCGGCGGAGATGGAGGAATTGTGAGAAGGGGATAGCATTTTTGCAAGGGACAGGGTGGGAAGAGGAACAGTCCAGGTAGCTGTGAGAGTCTGTAGGCTTATAGTAGATATCAGTAGATAAGCCGTCTCCAGAGATGGAGACCGAAAGATCAAGAAAGGGGAGGGAGGTGTCGGAAATGGACCAGGTCAATTTGAGGGCAGGGTGAAAGTTGGAGGCAAAGTTAATGAAGTCGACGAGCTCAGCATGTGTGCAGGAGGCAGCGCCAATGCAGTCGTCGATGTAGCGAAGGGAAGGAGGGGGATGGATACCCGTATAGACTTGGAGCATGGACTGTTCCACAAAGCCAACAAAAAGGCAGGCATAACCGGGACCCATACGGATGCCCATGGCTACACCCTTTCAAATCTCTTACTATCTTTCCTTTCGGTTAGTCCTGACGAAGGGTCTCGGCCCGAAACGTCAACAGCGCTTCTCCCTATAGATGCTACCTGGCCTGCTGTGTTCCACCAACATTTTGTGTGTGTCATTAGGCAAGACATGAGTCTGAGGGAAAGGGGACAGGGAGTGTGAAGAAACCAACATTATCCATCTCCCTACACTGACTCTGCCTCCCAAACCACCATGACTCCAGGTCTCTCTCCTCAGCATGAATTTCTGTAAATGAACATGTCAATGAGGGTTCCCTTCAGTGAATCCCACCACCATTTCCCGAGCCTGCAGACTCTTATGTCCAAGTGGTCAAGAATGAATCATCTTCTCTCCTTCAGCCTCTCCAGTCCAACATCCACCCCTCTCTGCTCACTCATTCCACCTCACACTCTCCAAACCCAATCCTGACCCTATTCAACACATCACAAAATCAATCTCTACATAAAGATACGTTACTTCAAACCTTCACCATTCTCCACAGCCAAGTTCAACAATGCACTCTCATGTCCCAACTCTTCAAAAACTCCTCAATATCACAAACCTCCATGGACTCACCAGGTATCCAGTGAGTTCCTTCCTGGCCACTGGGGCCTTGGCCCTCTCAGTGTTTCCCACCATCCCCAACACACAATGACCACTGTCCTATCCATTATCCATCCCATCCTAACACTACCCATTTGATCAGCACAGACTCAGTCAGTGATCCCTGAAGCCTATGTATCTAATTCCCGTGATACTGACCACGTAACTCTGCCACTGGTTGTCAACCTTACCGTCAACCTCCGAGAGGACCCTGTCCATCCCTCACCCAGATCCTGACCCTTCCTGAAGGTGACTCAGACATCCCCAGTGACCACTCACATCCCTCACTCAGCAAAGCCAAGGGACTCAGTCCTCATGCTCTGGCCACCAACCCACCTCACCCGGCCCCATGAACTAAACTCAGACCAAGGTCATTACTGCCCTCGTTATAATTGTACAACACCCTCCCCTGTAGTGATTCTGGATGGTGCTGAAATTTGTCACAGGGAGGAGAGAGGAACCTCTGACTCCATCATTCACACCCCATCCCCTGCATCCAGCAGGTAAACTGATCCCTGAGACGCTGTATTTTACAGTGTGAGATTGAATCCATACAGACATAGGAATTCACACCTGGGCTCGTGTCTCCTGCTGGGACAGAGGATGATTTCTGGGGGTGTTCTCCAGACACTGACCCATCGGTCTGTTTCCCTGTGGAACTACCTGTGTGTAGAATAGAGGGACAGAGAGAGTGAGAGAGTGGAGACACTGAAGCAATCATCATGAGTCAGAGGAACAGAGGAATAGGTGCATGTAGAAACCAACATCACACAGGGTCTCTTCACTGTCTCTCCCAACTCCCTGTCACCCCTGATCATTCCCTTCAGTGGGAGTCGGGACGAAGTTCAGGGATCAACATGTGGATCAGGGTTTCCTTCAATGATCCCCACCACTGATTCCTGACCTGCACTGTCCAGCTGTGGGTCTGTAAACTTCCAGTATCACTACCTCTCCAGCCACCTCTCACCCCGTCCACTCAATCGCCCCTTCGTAGCCCCCAATTTCCCCTCCATGCAGTTCAACTCTGAGCGATTATGCAGAAAGTTTGAAGTTAATAACTCATCATGGGTGATTGATATGTTCGTAGCCTAAATTAGAAGGAGATGAGTTATTAACTTCAAACTTTATACATAAGCACTGAAGGAGTTGACCTGCATGTGCATATAACGAGAGCTGTATAACTCATCTCCTTCTACCTTAGGCCACGAACCTATCAATCACCCCTGCTGTGGACACTTTCTGGAGGTCCAAGATCCGTATACTCCACGACCGCTGGACTAAGTGTGTAAATGTAGGAGGGGACTATGTTGAAATATAAATGTGCTCGTTTTTCTAAAATTGACCCCTTCTACCTTAGGCCACAAACCTATCAATCACCCCTCGTATACACAGCTGGAGGTTTGTGTGCCTGTCAATGTGGAGTGAACAGTGAGTTTGTAACTCTGGTGGGAGCCAAGGATATTGTGAATGACGCGATGGAGAACTGCGGTCGGGATGTGGGAGAGCTGGCAGTGAAGGAGTACTGGGAGGAGGTGTTGGGGGGGATACTGTAGAGTGGGTGAAGACACACCGAGCCCTAAAACACCAGGGAACATGATTTGATTCCAAATAATTAGTTTATTGATCATTACAGAATGTCTCTCTGGTGCTTCCAGCTCCCTCCCCTTTTTTCCAGCCATGATTCCCCTCTCATTGCCCCCTTCCAATTCTCAATCCACAATGGAGACCCATCTCGAGATTCAGGTTTATCATAGCTCACATATGTCATTAGATTTGCTGTTTATTTTCTGCGGCAGCAGTGCAGTACAATACATAAAATTATGACATTAAAGTTACTGTCCATTGCACCTTGGACTCAGAGGAATGATGTTTAATTTACTATTTTCATACACATGGCTGATTGACGATTAACTTGAAATTGAATTGGCTGATGGGAGCTTCCAGGTTACAAATTTACTGAATGACACACTTGCATGAAATTTGATACCTGAGGTTGTGTCTCCTGCTGGGACAGAAGATGTTTCTTGGGAAAAGACTCCTGTGTATGACCCTTCAGACAGATTCCTTGTGGGAGTCCCAGAATCTGGAATAAAGGAATGGAGAAACAGGAGAGTGGAAACACTGAAACAGATCATTAGGCAAGACATGAGTCTGAGGAAAAGGGGACTGGGAGTGTGAAGAAACCAGCATTCTCTCTCTCACTGTATTCAAACCCACATCCACCACTTGACTGACAGCTCCTTCCACACTCACAGTACTCTCCGAGTGAAGAAGTTGATGCTTAAGTTGACCCTGAACGACATCACCTTTCACCCTTAACCCATAACCTCTAGTTCTGCACTTATGCAATGTCAGTGGAAAAACCCAGACTGTATTTACACTACCAATACCCCTCATCATTTTATATACCTCAATCCAATCTCCATTCTCCTTCTCTCCAGGGAATGGGGTCCCAACCTACTGAACCTTTCCAGTAACACAGGTCCTGAAGACCCAGCAATATCCTTGCAAATTTTCTCTGCACTCTTTCCAAACTTATTGATATCTTTCCTGTAGGTACATGACCAGAACTTTACACAATATTCCAAATTCAGCCTCACCAATGTCCTATACAATTTCAACATAACATCACAACTACTGTACTCAATACTTTGATTCATGAAGGCCAAACTCCCAAAAGCTCTCCGCGACCCTATCTACCTGTGTTGCCATTTTCAAGTAATTATGAATCTCTATTCCCAGATTGAACAGGGAATGATCCTTCACTGACACCAGATCGGGTGGTGGACAAATCCAGCCCAGGTTCTCCAGTCATTGATTCCTGGGTTCCCACAAGTTTAGTATGAATATGAACCAGTCAGAGAACTGTGGTGTGGGGCAACGGCACTGGAGAGATGGGCAGAAACCATCGACCAGCATCAAAGAGGTCAAACCTCTAACCCCACACAGCCCATCCCGTACTATTCACACCTCCCTCTTTAGTCAAAGCTCTTCTTTCACCTCATATCTCCGTCTTTAGTCTTCACCATCCATCCCTCCTCTCAATTCTCCCCCATCCCAGATACAACTCTCACCATTCACTCCGTCTTTCTCCTGTTAGACACTCCATCCCTCTCCAGCCCAGTCACCACCACACTGTTTCCCCAGTCCGTCGGCTATCACCTAGTACATCCCACTTTCCTCTAATACTCTGTCCAACAACTGGGGTCCACCATCTCTCCACCTTCCCTCTCCATCCTGCCACGGTTCATGCCTCTCCTCTCTGATTCCTCACCAGTCTCTTCCCTCTGATCTGTCAGTCTTTCTCTCTGACCTCTCTGAACATCTCTTGCACAGTCCAATATTCAGGTTTCCTGTGAATTCCAGCCCTCCAACTCGGCTACATTTCTCCAGGCATCTCCTCCGATCCCAACATGATGACCGGTCTCCATTCCCTTAGCCACCCCACCGCAATTCCACCCATTTGATCAGCCCAGTGTTACCCACTGATCCCCTGAACCCCGCTTATCGCTGTCACGTCCTCACATAAGAACATAAGAAATACGAGCAGGAGTCGGCCATCTGGCCTGTCGAGCCTTCTCCACCATTCAATAAGATCATGGCTGATCTGGCCATGGACTCATCTCCACCTACCTGCCTTTTCCCTATCACCCTTAATTCCCCTACCATGCAAAAATCTATCCAACCTTGTCTTAGAACCATTTACTGAGGATGTCTCCACTGTTTCATTGGGCAGAGAATTCCACAGATTCACTACGCTCTGGGAAAGCAGTTTCTCTTCATCTCTGTCCTAAATCTACTCCCCCAAATCTTGAGGCTGTGTCCCCTCGTTCTGGTCTCACCTATCAGTGGAAACAACTTTTCTGCCTCTATCTTATCTATTACTTTCATAATTTTATATATTTCTGTATGATCTCCTCTCATTCTTCTGAATTGCAGCAAGTACTGTCCCAGCGACTCAATCTCTCCTCACAGTGTAAACCCCTCAGTTCTGGAAACAATTTGGTGAGCCTCCTCTGCACCGCCTCTAAAGCCAGTATATCATTCCTCAAGTAAGGAGACCAGAACTGCATGCAGTCTCCAGGTGTGGCCTCACCAGTACCCTGTACAGTTGCGTGCTCCCTGCTTTTAAGTTCAATCCCTCTAGCAATGAAGGCCAACATCCCATTTGCCTTCTTGATAGCCTGCTGCACCTGCAAACCAACATTCTGTGATTCATGCACAAGCACTCCCAAGTTTCTCTGCTCAGCAGCATGTTGTGATTTTTTAATCACTTAAATAATCTGCTTCTCCATTTTTCCTTCCAAGGTGGATGACCTTGTATTTACCAGCATTATATTCCATCTGCCAGACCCTTTCCCACTCGCTGAACCCATCTATATTTCTCTACAGACTCTCCGCATCTTCTACACA
This sequence comes from Hemitrygon akajei, assembly GCF_048418815.1. NCBI lineage: Eukaryota > Metazoa > Chordata > Chondrichthyes > Myliobatiformes > Dasyatidae > Hemitrygon > Hemitrygon akajei. The sequence goes on along the minus strand of NW_027332104.1, from coordinate 292,599 downwards.
ATTTGCTTTTTCACTTAATTTAGTATCATCTGCAAACTTAGATACACTGCACTCAGTCTCCTCTTTCAGATCGTTAACTGATTGCCAACCAGAGTAACACTCGTGTATCTCAACTCTGCTTTCTATTAGATAACCAATCCTCTATCCATGCTAACACATCACCCCCTACTCTATGCATCCTTATCTCATGGATAAGTCTTTTATGTGGTGGCTTATCAAACACCTTCAAGAAATCTAAGTAAATAACATTTATCTGTTCCCCTCTATCCACTGTGCTCGTCCTTGCTGCCCTGCTTAAACAACAGAACAACATTCGCCACATTTCAGGCACCAGTGGAGATCGATGAACCATCATCGCCACAGTTTTTCCTTCAATGATCCCCACCACTGATTCCACTGATCTGCACTGTCCAGCTGTGGACATGTGAATCTTCAGCATCATCATCTCCACCCATCCCTCCCCAACTCTATGGGACCATCTCATATCCAATTCTCCCCTCCAACTTCCCTTTCCACTCCATTAGCCCTCCTTTCCACGCACTTCTCCATTCACTCTCCCCATTTCCATCCCTCCACTCACCATACTCTCCCTGACACATTCCCCTCGATCTCCTTGTTCACACTCTGTCCTGTCCTCCCCTGCCTCTTCCTCTTCCTTCCAACTACCCCTCCTTCCCTTCCGGTCACCAGTAGCTAATGATAAAGCAAATGCCTCCTCAAGGCTTCATGATTATTTATTGTCCAGTCTCCTACAAATTCCAGGCCCTTGGGGCTTGTATGTGAGAGTGAGGGGATAATCGATCAGAGTTACAGTGAAGTAGTTACCCCTAAGTTGCAGGGGCTGAGAGCTGGGTGACTGTCAGAAGAAATGGAAATGTGAACAGGCAGTTAGCACAGAACACCCCGTGGCCATTTCCCTCAATAATTAATATACAGTTTTGGATACTGTTGTGGGGGATGGCCTCCCAGGGGAATGCCATGGAGACCGGATTACCGGCACTGAGCATGGGTCCATGGTGCAGAAGGAAAAGAGGAGAATAAGGGAGTGGTACTGAATGGGGACTCATAGTCAGGGGAATAGCCAGGAGATTCTGTGGACGTGAACAGACACCTGAATGGCATGTTGCCTCCCGGGTGCCAGGGTCAGGGACATTTCAGATCGTAGCCACAGCATTTTGGAGGGGGAGTGAGAGCAGCCGGATGTCTTGGAAGGAAAGAGATCCTGGAAAGAGAATTTAGAGAGCTCGGCACAAAGCTGAGAAGCAGGGCCTCCAGGGTAGTAATTTCTGGATTGCTGTCTGTGCCACACGCCAGTGAGGGTAGAAACAGGATGATTTGGCAAATTAATGGGTGGCTGAGAAGCTGGTGAAGGGCACAGGGCTTCAGGTTCTTGGATCACAGGGCTCTTTTCTGGGGGAGGTATGATCTGTACAAAAGTGGCAGGTTGCACCTGAACCCAAGGGGGACCAATATTCTCGCAGGCAGTTATGTTAGAGCTGTTGGGGAGGGTTTAAACTAATTCCACAGGGGGGAGGGAACTGGAGTGAAGGGACTCAGGATAGGATGGAAAGTAAAAAAAAATAAAGATGGCTTGTAGTCAGACTGTCAGGAAGGGCAAGCAGATGATGGGACACAGTTGCAGGGAGCAGGACAAGTAGCAGTGCATTAGGGATGCTGAATTAAAAAGGATAGCAAATACAGTACTCAAAGTGTTATGTCTCAGTGCATGGAGTATAATAAATAAGGTGGATGCTCTTGCTGCAGTATTACTGATGTTGTGGCCATCACTGAATCACGGCTGAAGGAGGTTGTAGTTGGGAGCTGAATATCCAAGGTTACATGGTGTATCGGAGGGATAGGAAGGTAGACTGAGGGAGTGACGTGGCTCAGCTCAAATCAAATGGCATCAAATCAGTAGAAAGATGGGAGATGGGACTGGAAGATGTTGAAACCTTGTGGGTTAAATTAAGAAACTGCAAGGGTAAAAGGACTTTGATGACTTCTCAACAGTAGTAGGGATGTGGTCCACAGATTGCAATGGGAAATAGAAAAATTGTGTCAAAAGGGTAATGTTATGATAGTTATGGGAGATTTCAACATGTACATCAATTGGGAAAATCAGGTTCATAATGTATCCTAAGAGAGTGAGTTTATTAAATGCTTTTGAGATGGCTTTTTAGAGCAGTTTGTCGTTGAGCCTACTGGGGATCAATTAAACTGGATTGGGTGTTATATCATGAACCGGAAGCAATTGGGAGGCAGTGATCACAATCTGATCAAGTTCAACTTGAAATTTGATAGGGAGAAAGTGAAGTCTGACATAGCAGATTTTCAGTGGAGTAAAGGAAATTACAGTGGTATGATAGAGGAGCTGGTCAGAGTAAATTGGAAAGAGACACTGGCAGGGACGACAGCAGAGCAGCAATGGAGTGAGTTTCTGGGAAAAATGAGGAAGGTGCAGGATAGATGTATTCCAAAAGTGAAGAAACACTCAAATGGCAAAATAGCACAACCGTGGCTGACAAGGAAGTCAAAACTAATGTAAAAGCAAAGAGAGGGCAAACAACAAAGCAAAAATTAGCAGGAAGATAAAGGTTTCATGCTTTCTCCTGCCCCCTCATGTTAGCCATTTCAGCTCTGGGAAAATGCCTCTGGCTATCCACATGATCAATGCCTCTCATCATCTATCAGGTCACCTCTCATCCTCCGTCGCTCCAAGGAGAAAAGACAAGTTCACTCAACCTATTCTCATCAGGCATGCTCTCCAATCCAGGGAACATCCTTATAGATCTCCTCTGTACTCTCTCTATAGTGTCCACATCCTTCCTGTAGTGAGGTGACCGGAACTGAACATAGTACTCCAAGTGGGGCCTGACCAAGGTCTTATATAGCTGTAACATTACTTCATGGCTCTTAAACTCAATCCCACGGTTGATGAAGCCAACACACCATATGCCTTAAGAACACTGTCAACCTGCGCAGCAACTTTGAGTGTCTATTGGAAATTAACCCCAAGATCCCTCTGATCCTCCACACTGCCAAGGGTCTTACCATTAATACTATATTCTGCCATCGTATTTGACCTACCAAAATGAACCATCTCACACTGATCTGAGTTGAGGTCCATCCGCCACTTCTCAGCCCAGTTCAGCATCCTGTCGATGTCCCACTGTAACCTCTGCTAATGCTCCAGACTACCCACAACATCCCCAACCTTTCTGTCTTCAGCAAACTTACTAACCCACCCTTCCATTTCTTCATTCAGGTCATTTATAAAAGTCACAAAGAGGAGGGGTCCCATGACAGATCCCTGCAGACACCACTGGTCACCAACCTCCATGCAGAGTACGAACCATCTACAACCACCCTTTGCCTTCTGTGGGCAAGCCAATTCTGGATCCACAAAGGAAGGTCTCCTTGGATCCTATGCCCCTCTTTATTTTTTGAAGGAGCCTTGCACAGGGAACCTTATCAAATGCCTTACTGAAATCCATACATCCACTGATCTACCTTCATCGATGTGTTTTGTTACATCCTTAAATAATTCAATCAGGATCATAAGGCATGACCTGCCCTTGACAAAGCCATACTGACTATCCCTAATCAGGTTACATCTCTCCAAATGCTCATAAATCCTGCCTGTCAGGATCTTCAACAACTTGCCCACCACTGAAGTCAGACTCACTGGTCAATAATTTCCTGGGTTACCTCTACTCCTTTTCTTGAACAAGGGAACAACGTTCATTAATTACCTCTGCTACCTACTCTGGCTCCATGTACGTTTCCACTATTGATCCTATTCTCACATGGCTCATCCTCTTGCTCTTCACATTCTTATAGAATGCCTTGGGGTTTTCCTTAATCCTGCTCACCAAGGCCTTCTCATGGCCCCTTCTAGCTCTCCTAATTTCAACCCTGAACTCCTTCCTGGCACCCTTGTAATTTTCAAGGTCTCTAATAGCACCTAGTTTCTTGAACCTTTCATAAGATTTTCCTTTCTTCTTAATTAGATTTTCTACATCCTTTGTCCAGCATGGTTCTTTTACTCCACTAGCCTTTCCCTGACTCAATGGAACATACCTATGCAAAACACCATGCAAATGTTCCCTGAACATTTGCCACATTTCTGCTGTGCTTTTCCCTGAGAACATCTGCTCCCAATTTAATGTCCCAAGTTCCTGCCTAATAGCATCATATTTCACCCTACCCCAATTAAATGTTTTCCCAAATTGTCTGCCCCTATCCCTCTCCAGCGACATGGTAATGGAGGTAGTGTTGTGATCACCACCTCCAAAATGCTCTGCCACTGAGAGATCTAACAGCTGACCAGGTTCATTTCCCAATACCAGATCAAGTACAGCCTCTCCTCCAGTTGGCTTATCCATATCAGGAAACCTTCTAAATAATCTCCACCCCATCTAAACTCTTTGCTCTAAAGAGAATGCCAGTCAATATTAGGAAAGTTAAAATCACCCATCACAACAACACTATTATTACTGGACCATTCTAGAATCTGCCTCCTTATCTGATCCTTGATGTCCCTGTTACTATTGGGGAGTCTATAAAAAAGTTATTGTCCTTTTCCTGTTTCTGGCTTCCACCCACAATGACTCAGAAGACAATCCCTCCATGACTTCCTCCTTTTCTGCAAACATGATACTATCCCTGATTAGCAGTGCCACTCTCTCACCTCTTTTGCCTCTCTCCCCGTCCTTTTTGAAACATCTAAAGCCCAGCATACTCAGCAGCCATTCCTGCCCCTGAGACATTCTAAGACCCTGTAACAGTCACAACATCATAGATCCATGTATTGATCCACGCTCCAAGTTCATCCACCTTGTTTATGATACTCCTTGTATTAAAACAGACACATCTCAAACCATCTGGCTGAGTGCTTCTTTGTTCTATCGTCTGCCTATCCTGCCTCATAATTCCTGACAAGCTGTCACTACTTGTGCACCAACCATCCCATCCTCTGCCTCTTCACTAGTTTAAACCCTCAACACCTCCCTCCCAGGATACTGGTTCCCCTCCAGTTCAGGTGCAACCTGTCCCACTTGTACAGGTCACCCCTTCCCCAGAAAAGGTTACAAAGATCCAAGAACCTGAAATCCTGCCCCTGCACCATCTCCTCAGCCACTCATTCATCTGCACTATCTTCCTGTTCTGATCCTCACGAGCTCTTGGCACTGGAAGTAATCCGGAGATTACCACCTTGGTAATTACCACCTGCTTTTCAGCCTCCTTCTTAACTCCCTAAACTTACTGCGCAGGACCTCTACCCCTCTCCTGCCTCTGTCATTGGTACCAACATGTACCACGACTTCCGCCTGGCGTCTCTTTTGCTGCCACAGAATCTCCTGTCTCTCCCCCCTAACTATCGAGTCCCCTATGACTTGTGCTCTGCCTGACTTCACCCTCCCCTTCTGAGGCTCAGAGCTGACCACTGTGCTACTGGTCTGGCTGCTGCTGCCTTGCGCAGGTAGGTCAGCCCCTACAGCAGTATCCTACCTGTTGCTGAGGGGAATGGCCACAGGGAGACCCTGCACTGACTCCTTCTCCCTTTATCTCTCTTGGTGATCTTCCATCTACTACCCGAATTCTGACTGGGGTGTGTAACACCTGTTCAAACGTTGTATCTATCAATTGCTCTGCCTCCTGAATATTCTTAGGTTCATCCAACTCCAGCTCCAGCTCCTTAATGCGGTCTTTCATCGGCTGGAGTTGACTGCACTTCCCGCAGGTGTATTCATCACGGAGACTATCAGTTTCCATGAATTCCCACATCCTACAGGAGGAGCATTCCGCTGCCATATCTGCCTTCCTGCCTGTACTGTACAATGTTCAACCGAGACAAAATCTTCTCACCTGTTTCTTCCGCCTCACCCTCTTCTCATCGCAGCCTCTTGAGACAAAGCCTGAGGCTCCTACTCTCACCACTGGCCCACTCCCAACAACAGCTGCCCCGTTTGCCCCTTCTGTACTTTTATTTAATTCTCAGTGCTCAGCTCCCAACGCTGATTGGACCTCTGGAGTGTCCAAATGCCCACAAGGCTCTCCTTTTATACAAGCTTCACCGGACTGTGAGGAACCTCTTTGAAGTCTTCGGCTCCTGACACTGATTGGACCTCTGGAATCCTGGTGGTTTCAGCACAGTAACTGACCCAACGAGCCCCACCACCCATGTGACCAATTAACCTACTAACCCAGACGTCTCTGTAATGTGGGAGGAAACCGACACAGTCACAGGGAGAATGTACAATCTCCTTACAGACAGCGGTGGTAACAATTAAACAAATAGTGAAAATATCCTGCCTGAACGTCACTCCAAACCTCACCCACCGGACTCTTTCATTTCCCCCACCCCTGAGCACCAGGTCTCAGCCCCCCTGCTCTGTCACTGAGCCGTCTCCACATGTCTTCCAGACCGGCCTCCATCCAAGGCAGGTCATTCCGGATGAGTGAATCACCCTTTCCGGAGACCTCATGTACTCCTGAGATTGTCAGCGGGGATAGAACGGACTCCATCGTTCACATCCCACTGAGAAACACAGATAACCACTGAATCAGCTCACGAGAGCCTGTCGACCACAGAGGAGTGGAATGACCCCCTCCCCCACTGTCACAGGACTTGCTACCTGAGGACGTGCCTCCCGATGGGACAGAGGACGGTTCCTGGGTGACCCCTCCAGTCGGTCACCCTTTGACCTGTTCCCTTGGAGAAGTCTCAAAGTCTCCGATAAAGGAACAGAGATGTGGGAGAAAGAAAATCACCGGAACATCGTACCTCTCTGCCACCACTGAATCTCATCCAAAATCGTCATCACTACGGGTGACTCTCACCATTTGGAGTCGGGATGAAATTCTGGGACTGACCACCGGGATCAGATTTCCCTTAGATGATCCCCACCACCAATTCCTGAGCTGTGGACCGTCCAGCATCCATTGTTTCTCTCCCCACCACCCCAACAACTGTCTACAGCTCCCTCTCAGCACCGCTCCTCCCTCCAGTCCCCATCTTGTACCATAGATCTCTCTCCCATCCCTACCTACAATCTCCCTCTATTGTCCTCATTCCCCTGTCTCTCCCCACCACTGTCCCTCCTCACCACTTTCCCACTTTCCTCCACCCCAGTCATTCCCATCCTAACTCCTTCATTCTCCTCAATGTCCCTTACCCCCACCCCATAACAACCTTCACATGGTCCCTATGTGTGACAGGGCAGCCCGGGAGTCTCAGGTCACCCCATTGTAGGAAGGATGTGGAAGCTTTAGAGAGAGTGCAGAATAGATTTACCAGAACGATGTCTGGATTAGAGAGCAGGTCTTGTGAAGTGAGATTGAGGTAGTGAGGGCTTTTCTCTTTGGAGTGAAGGAAGATGAGAAGTTACTTGATGGAGGTGTACAAGATGGTAAGAGGCATAGATCAAGTAGACAGCCAGAGACTTTTTTCCCAGGGAGGAAGTGGCTGATACCAGGGGGTGTAATTTTAGGTGACTGGAGGTAAGTGTGGTTGGATGTCAGAGATAAGTTCTTTACAGAGAGTGGTGGGTGTTTGGAACAACCTGCAAGGTGTGGTGATACAGACAGATACATTAGGGGTATTTAACAGACTCATAGGTACGTGCATGACAGAAACATGGAGGGTTATATAGGAGGGGACGGTTAGATTGATCTCAGAGTAGGTCTGCACAACATTGTGGGCCGAAGGGCCTGTGCTGTGCTGTACTGTTCTGTGTTCTATGATCTCTGTCACAGGTCAGACTGGGCAGTTTCATTCTGACCCCGGTGTGAAGGGGGATACGGGAAAGGTGATCACAGACCACGGGCAGGGCAGCCGACTGGAAAACTCAGCCCGTGGTGTGTGTTGGTGACTCAGGACGTCCCAGAATTTCCCCACAACTACCACACTGCAGTGTCTCTGGGGGACGGTGACCTACCTGTACAGTACACAGCGTTACTCGAGGGTGTCGGCCACAGCCGATACACAAAGTAACCGGAGCAGTTTTTCACCCTGATCTCCAGGCTCCAGTAACAGGTGTTTTCACCCACAGTGAAGCAGACGGTCCTGGTCACCTCCTCCTCTCCTACCTTGGGATGGGAACCTGGAATGAGATTTATAAACACTGTAAAATGTACCCGGTCCCACAGTACAGCGGGGAATGTGAATCAGGACCCACTGTAAATCAGTGGTTCCCAACCCACGGTCCGGTCCGGCCTCAGTCAGCACTGAGCTGCTGCCCTCTCCCTCTCCACCCCACCCTCCCCGCAGCAGCATCTTCATCTTCTGAATGAGCCTCCCATGAGGAACCTTGTCAAACGTCTGGGGGATCTCACTGAAACCTATCGAATATTGAAAGGCCTGGATAGAGTTGACGTGGAGAGGATGTTTCCTATAGTTGGCGAGCCTGGGACCAGAGGGCACAGCCTCAGAACACAATCACCTCCCTTTATCACAGCGATGAGGAGGAATTTATTTATCCAGAGGGTGGTGAGTCTATGGAATTCATTGCCACAAACGGTTGTGGAGACCACATCATTGGGTATATTTAAAACTGAGGTTGATAGGTTCTTGATTCATGACGGCGTCAAAGGTTACAGTGAGAAATCAAGAGAATGGGACTGAGAGGGATAGTAAATCAGCCATGATGGAATGGCGGAGCAGACTCAATGGGCCAAGTGGCCTCATTCTGCTCCTCTGTCTTATGAACTCATGGTGTAAAATCCACGAAGACAACAGCCACAGCTCTGCTTCATCAATCACCTATGTCAAGCCCTTGAAAAACTCAACTAAGTCAGTAAATCATGACTTACCCCGCACAAAGAAATGTTCATTGTCCCTAATTCACCCATGACCTTCCAAATGATCATAAGTTGAATCCGTAAGAATCATCTCCACTAGCTTCCCCATCACTGACCTGAGACATACTTGTCTGTAGTTTCCAGAATTATTCAGTTTCCCCGATATTTTCTCCACAATTGAACTGAAGGTTTGGTAAGTTTAACTAGTCATTTATTTATTTAGTGATACAGTGTCAGACATCCCACCCTGCAAAAACTCATTTCAGGGAGGTAGCACCATCACCCCCGCCCCCTGCAACCCCATATGCCCCCCCCCCCAGCCCGGTCGACCGCCAAGGGTGTATGTATACAGGACATTTGATTATGAAAGAACACAACAATTTATTTGATCACATATTGAAACTATTTACACATATATTTTTTTCCTTGTTGAGTATTTTGTTGGCAGTCTCAATGCTAATAGCTAAATGCTAATCCAAGTGGCCTTTCTATTTCTTTTGCAAACTTTCCTTGTACTGTGATGTGGCTTGCTTGGCAGATTTGAGCATTTTGCAAGAAGTCTCAACCTCATAGCAGTCTGTGTCAATGAATTTGTTAATCTTGCAAGACATCAGATTCACAATAATATTATATTATCATGGAGTCTTTGTTTATACTATTGCAACTTTAAACAAGTCTACAGGGAGTTTGGCCTCATCACGTAGGACATCAATAGAGTAGCTCCTTAGCAGCTAGCCAGCTGGATTAAATAACGTTAGCTATTCTAATGAACGAATGACCCTTGTTAATCTCACCTCAACATGTCTTTAACAGTCATTTAACCCACCATGGGCAGTAGAAAAGTCTCTGTTGCAAACAGTGCAGCCAGCAACACTGTCATTATTTTTGACCCCTCTTAGGCAGGAGTACACTTTAGTGTAGTCCGGGGTGAAGTATGTTTTATATTTTTGGAACGCTCTGCCATGGCGCTGCAGGACACTAAACTGAACTGATGGACAATGAAAGAGAGCCAGAGAGAGGTCGACTGTAAAGCCCACCCACAGAGAAAACTGATAGCTCTGCTTAGCACAAAGAGAGACCAATATGGACGGATGGATGGATTTTCTCTCTCACTCTCTCTGATTAACAAGAACCTAATCATGGGCGAATTTACAATGACCAATTAACCTACCCAGTATGACATGGGACTGTGAGACGACAGATGACGCTGGAATTGAACTCTGTAATAGTGACGTGCTAACCGCTATGTTACCATGGCAACCATTAATCTATCCCACTAATTGGTGAACGATGATGTCTGCAGACTCACCCAACTCCCTGGAGATTGTCCCACCACTGAAATGAGTCTGGGGTCGTTGAAACTCCTCCGGGTCGTATCCAGAATGGGGTCAGTGGGCAGATCAGTTCAGTAACCCAACTCCAGGAAGTTGTCACTCCTCCACCGGACTCCATGACAATACAGGACCGTAGAGCGGTCTGAGTGACTGTGGGGAGACCTCTCAGGGAGGTGGGGCTCTGTGTCCATGCTGGGGCCCTCTGAAGAGATTCAGGTCCAGCTGTGGCTGACAGATGCTGCTGTCCCACTCCTGATGTAATGAACATCTGGTGAGGCCCTGCTCCAGATGTGACTGACAGCTGTTGAAACCCCACCCCTGATGTGACTGACAGCTGTTGAAACCCCACCCCTGATGTGACTGACAGCTGGTAAAACCCCACCCATGATATGACTGACATCTGGTGAAACCCCACCCCAGATGTGACTGACATCTGGTGAAACCCCACCCCTGATGTGACTGACAGCTGGTGAAACCCCACCCATGATATGACTGACATCTGGTGAAACCCCACCCCAGATGTGACTGACAGCTGGTGAAACCCCACCCATGATATGACTGACATCTGGTGAAACCCCACCCCAGATGTGACCGACAGCTGGTGAAACCCCACCACAGATATGACTGACATCTGGTGAAGCCCCCCCCCCCCCCCCGATGGTCCCAACTTCAGATTTAGCTGCAAAGCCCAGACGGAGCCACTGTAAAAATTTCACTGACATTCAGAGAATTCACCAGCTCTGAATCCATGAACCACAGCCCAACTCCTGGGAAACACCAGGAAGCTGGAACTCCTCCACGAGCATCCAGGGCCGGAGTGTGGTCTGGGTAACTGTGGGAAGTCCTCTCAGGGAGTTTGAGTTCTGTGTTTGTATCTGAAGGGATCCGGGTCATCAGTCTGACCTTCTCCGAAAATAACCGAGCCCCACTGATGTAAACTCTGACCCTACCGTTTAACCAGCCTGAGTACTCCCCGGAGCAGCGACCCTGTGGAACGACCGTCTCCGGAATCTTCCATCCTCCGGAACTGAAACAACAATCAGAGAGTCAGTCACTGATCTGAGGGAGTTTATTCACTCAGAGAGACATGGGAAATTACACTCACCCTGTCCGTACCGTCTCTGATCAATAGCCCCCCAATCCTGGGAATTCCCTCTCTGTTGTACCTCCCCGTTGTCTCTACCCTGAGAATATGGGATCTCCCCTCTCCCTGTATTTACTCCCCATCTCAGTGTAGTCACTGATGATCCCGGTCTCCCTGCATTTCCCATTCACACATCCCTTGTTCCCCTGTTTACATTCCCCTTCTGTGTCCAGTTTCTCAGTGATTATCCCCTCACTTTACCTGTTAAATCTGTACCATCCCACATCAAGATTTCCATCACCCATCCATTGTCCACCAGTACACTCATTGAGGACACAATCTGTGCTCCTCCAGGGCTGATCCAGGACGATGTGGGTTACACACGGATCACCGAGTGCAGAGTCTGTGACTGAGGGACAGAACGATTTTCAGTGTTAATGTACAGTTCACGTTCCCCATCCTCTTTCTCTGCCAATCACAACCCCCATCTGCACTTCCACCTTCAGCAATCTCTGGGCACCAATAATTTTGGTTTTTTTTATTCATCGAAGGGACGTGAGTTTCAGAGGCTGAGCCAGTGTTTAACTGTCCCACCAGAGGTTCCCAGGAGAAGGTGATGGTGATGAGCTGACTTCTTGAACTGCTGCAGTCCTTGATGTGTGGGGACATCCACAATGATGTTCAAGAGCCCAGGGTTTTGACCCGGTGACACTGAAGGAACAGCAATGTAGTTCCAAGTCAGGGGAGTGTCTGTCTTCAAGGGAAACTTCCAGAAACTTCGTACCCCCTCATCCCTAAGGAAGCTCCCTTTCAGCATCCCTCCTCCCATCCAGTCCCTTGCATCCTACACACCAGACCCTTCTCCCATCCCCACCTCCAGTCTCCTTCTGCTCCCCCTTCCCCTGTCGCCTCATCTCCACTCTCCTTCTCTTGCCCTTCCCACTTCCCTCCATCCGTCTTTCCTCTTCTACTCCTCCATTCTCCTTCACTTCCCCATTTCCTTCCATCTCCCTGAAGAAAGGAGGAGAGAGCATGGACAGGATGGTGGGGTCCTTGATGATGGATGCTGCTTGTAGATGTGTTTAATGGTGGGGAGGGCTTTTCCTGTGATGGACTGGGCTGTATTCACTACAGTTCTGATCTTGGTCATTGGTGTTTCCATACCAGGCCATGATGAAACCAGTCAGAAATATTCTCCACCACACATCTATAGAAGTTGGTCAAAGCTTTAGGTGACAGACTGAATCTGTGCAAACTTCTCAGAAAGTAGAGGAGCTGCCATGCCTTCTTTGTAATGACACTTACATACTGGTCCCAGGACAGATCCTCTTATCGTACAAGATGTCTGTTCAAGAGTCAGATGACAGTGGGGTGAGATTCACTAGTCTATAGTTCCCATGATTTTCCCTTGTTTCATTCTAGGCACAACATTACCTACTCACCAGTCCTCTGGGAACTCACCTGTGGTAAGAGATGACACGAAGCTACTGATCAATACCCCAGCAATCTCATCTCTTGTCTCCTACAATAACCTGGGAGAAATCCCATTGGGACCTGGGGATTTATCCACCTTACTACCCATCAGGAGGCCCAACACTTCCTCTTCCTTGACCTCTAAACACCCTAACATATTTATACACTCAGCAGTGATCTCCTGGTCTTCCACATCCCTTTCCTTGATAAATACTAAAGCAAAGTGATCATTAAGTACCTCACTCACATTCTCTGCATCCAAGCAAAGAATCCTTGAGTGTTCCTACCCTCTCCCTAGTTATCCCCTTCCTTGATGTATGTATAGAATGCCTTGGGATTCACCTTAATCCTACTTGCCAAGGACTTTACTTTGCCCCTCCTGGCTTTCGGAATTCCTTTCTTTAATTCTTTTCTGGTTTCTTTATACTCCTCATGTGCTTCATTTGATCCTGACTTCAGAAGCTTTACATACTTTTCCTTTTTCTTCTTGACAAAATTCATCACCTCTCTGGTCATCCAAGTTTCTCTTGTCTTTCCACCTCTATCCTCCCTTCTAACAGGTACATATATTTCCGGTACTCTGTCCAATTGATCTTCAAACAGCCTCCGTGTGTCTGATGTGGACTTGACAGAAAAAAAGGTGTTCCTACCTAATCCCCACACAATTTGCCCTACTCCAATTTAAATCTCTCCCACAAGGACTGTACCTATCCTTATCTATAGCTATCCTGACAGCTGAGGAGTTGTGGTCACTGTGCCCGACCTGCTCACCCACTGACCAGGTTCATTACCCAACACCAGGTCCAGTCCAGGTTCTCCTCTCGATGGACTGCCCACATATTGATTTAAGGAACCCTCCTGGATACACTTAACAAATTCTTCTCCATCTCACCCCCTTGCACAAAGAAAATCCTAGTTTACCTCACTTCAACCGAGTTTCAGTAATGGCCACATCATAGTTCCATGTACTGATCAATGCTCCAATTTCATCACCTTTACCCATAATACTCCAAGCATTAACATGAACACACTTCAGACAACCTGACCCATCATACCTGTTATTTCGAGTCTGCCTTTCAATATTTTCCTTAATATCTACCTACTGGTCCGATGTTTCCATCACTGTCCTGGGGCTCCAGTTCACAGTCCCCTGCAAAACTAGTTTAAACTCTCTTGAATAGCATCAGCAAACCTCCCGGCCAGGATATTGGTTCCCCTCCAGTTCAGGTACAACCTGTCCCTCTTGTACAGGTCACCCATTCCCCAGAAAAGATTCCAATGATCCAAGAACATGAAACCCTGTCCCTGCACCATCTCCTCAGCCACTCATCATCTGTGCTATCACCCCATTCCTACCTGCACTAGCCCGTGGCACTGGGAGTAATCCGGAGATTACCTGCTACCCTGGAGGTCCTTCTCTTGACGGCTCTTTCCTAACTCTATATACTCACTGCGTAGGACTTCTTCCCCTTTTATATCCCCTTGCATATCGTACCAATATGCAACACGAGCTCTGGCTGTTCACCCTCCCCCTTGAGAATATCCTACAGCTGCTCCGATACATCCTGTACCCTCGCACCTGGGAGTCCACACACCATCCTGGTCTCTCTTGTGGCTGCAGAATCTCCTTTCTGTCCCCCAGTCTTCGAGTCTCCTACAACTGCCATACTGGCTGATGTTACTATTCCCTGTTGAGTCTCAGAGCCAGCCAGTTCCACCAGCCTGGCTACTGCTGCTGCCGTGCCCCGATGGGTCGTCCCCCAGCAGGATCCAAAGAGATGTACTTGTTGCTGAGGGGAATGGCCACAGGGGAACTCTGCACTGACTTCCCCATCCCCTTACCTCTCCTGGTGGTCACTCATCTACTGTGCAAATCCTGTACTCTGGGTGTGACCACCTTTCAAAATTCTCATCTGTAAAACCTTCAGCTACCCGGATGATCCTAATTACATCCAACTCCAGCTCCGTGACCCGGTCAGTCAGGCACTGAAGTTGGGTGCATTCCCGCAGATGTAGTCATCAGGGAAACAGTCAGGTAACCTGAATTCCCACATCTGACAGGAGGAGCATTCCTTGCTAAATACTCCATACTGAAAGAAAAGGCTCATCTCTTCTTCTCTGTGCCTCTGGATGTTCACACTGAAGCCTTCCCACTCTTTCACTGCACAATCTGACAATGGCCGCTCCACTTGACCATCCCTTGCTTTTATTTCAGCCCGAGTTTCAGCCTCCAACACCGACACTTACCGCACCTGCACAGCGGAAAATGACCGGCCCTACCTGAAACTGCTCCTGTTACACTCTCTCTCCCAACCTTTGGTCGGGCTCTGACAGACGGAACATTGATCTCTCCAGCACAGTACAGGCCCTTCAGCCCACAGTGTGGTGCCGACATTTTAACCTACTCAGCTCTGCCAGGGTCTGCAGGCCATCACTTCCTACAAGGCAAAACCTAACATCAAGAATGGCCGTGATGCTTCACTCCCAGATGAGCTCAACACCTTTTATACACGCTTTGCAAGGGAGAATAAAACTACCCCGGTGGCTCCTGTTGACCCTGTGATCTCAGACTTGAAGGTCGACATCAGAACATCGTTAGACAGGGTGAACCCTCACAAGACATCAGGCCCTGATGGTCTACCTGGTCGGGAACTGAAAACTTGTGCCAACCAACAGTGGGAGTGTTCGAGGAATTCTTCAATCTCTCCCTGCTGGAATTGGAGGTTCCCAGCTGCTTCAAAAGAGTGACAATCGCACCAATACCCAAGGACAGAGTGAGTTTAATGTCAATGAAATGAAGGAACGGATCATTGATTTCAGGAGGAGGAAACCAGAGGTATGTGAGCTGGTCCTCATTGGGGTATCAGAGGTGGAGAGGGTCGACAACTTTAACTTCCTCGATGTTAACATCTCAGACTATCTGTCCTGGGCCCAGCACATCAGTGCAATTACAAAGAAAGCAAGGCAGCACCTCTACTTCCTCAGAATCCAGTGAAGATTCAGCAAGACATCTGATACTCTGACAAACTTCCAGAGATGTGTGGTGGAGAGTATATCGACTGGCTCTTCACTGCCTGGAATGGAAACTCATGCCCTTGAACAGAAAATCCTTCACAAAGTAGTGGATTTGACCCTCTCCCCATATCCACAGGGTCTGTCACAGGAAAGCAGCGTCCATCATAAGGACCCACACTACCCAGGCCGTGCTCTCCCCATATCCACAGGGTCTGTCACTGGAAAGCAGCATCCATCATAAGGGCCCACACTACCCAGGCCGTGCTCTCCCCATATCCAGAGGGTTTGTCACAGGAAAGCAGCATACATCATAAGGACCCACACTACCCAGGCCGTGCTCTCCCCACATCCACAGGGTCTGTCACAGGAAAGCAGCATCCATCATAAGGACCCACACTAACCAGGCCGTGCTCTCCCCATATCCACAGGGTCTGTCACAGGAAAGCAGCATCCATCATAAGGACCCACACTACCCAGGCCGTGCTCTCCCCATATCCACAGGGTGTGTCACAGGAAAGCAGCATCCATCATAAGGACCCACACTACCCAGGCCGTGCTCTCCCCACATCCACAGGGTCTGTCACAGGAAAGCAGCATCCATCATAAGGAGCCACACTACCCAGGCCGTGCTCTCCCCATATCCACAGGGTCTGTCACAGGAAAGCAGCATCCATCATAAGGACCCACACTACCCAGGCCGTGCTCTCCCCATATCCACAGGGTCTGTCACAGGAAAGCAGCATCCATCATAAGGACCCACACTACCCAGGCCGTGCTCTCCCCATATCCACAGGGTGTGTCACAGGAAAGCAGCATCCATCATAAGGACCCACACTACCCAGGCCGTGCTCTCCCCATATCCACAGGGTGTGTCACAGGAAAGCAGCATCCATCGTAAGGACCCACACTACCCAGGCCGTGCTCTCCCCATATCCACAGGTTCTGTCACAGGAAAGCAGCATCCATCATAAGGACCCACACTACCCAGGCCGTGCTCTCCCCATATCCACAGGGTCTGTCACAGGAAAGCAGCATCCATCATAAGGACCCACACTACCCAGGCCGTGCTCTCCCCATATCCACAGGGTGTGTCACAGGAAAGCAGCATCCATCATAAGGACCCACACTACCCAGGCCGTGCTCTCCCCATATCCACAGGGTCTGTCACAGGAAAGCAGCATCCATCATAAGGACCCACACTACCCAGGCCGTGCTCTCCCCATATCCACAGGGTCTGTCACAGGAAAGCAGCATCCATCATAAGGACCCACACTACCCAGGCCGTGCTCTCCCCATATCCACAGTGTCTGACACAGGAAAGCAGCATCCATCATAAGGACCCACACTACCCAGGCCGTGCTCTCCCCACATCCACAGTGTCTGACACAGGAAAGCAGCATCCATCATAAGGACCCACACTACCCAGGCCGTGCTCTCCCCACATCCACAGGGTCTGTCACAGGAAAGCAGCATCCATCATAAGGACCCACACTACCCAGGCCGTGCTCTCCCCACATCCACAGTGTCTGACACAGGAAAGCAGCATCCATCATAAGGACCCACACTACCCAGGCCGTGCTCTCCCCACATCCACAGGGTCTGTCACAGGAAAGCAGCATCCATCATAAGGACCCACACTACCCAGGCCGTGCTCTCCCCATACCCACAGGGTGTGTCACAGGAAAGCAGCATCCATCATAAGGACCCACACTACCCAGGCCGTGCTCTCCCCATACCCACAGGGTGTGTCACAGGAAAGCAGCATCCATCATAAGGACCCACACTACCCAGGCCGTGCTCTCCCCATATCCACAGGGTCTGTCACAGGAAAGCAGCATCCATCATAAGGACCCACACTACCCAGGCCGTGCTCTCCCCATATCCACAGGGTCTGTCACAGGAAAGCAGCATCCATCATAAGGACCCACACTACCCAGGCCGTGCTCTCCCCATATCCACAGGGTCTGTCACAGGAAAGCAGCATCCATCATAAGGACCCACACTACCCAGGCCGTGCTCTCCCCATATCCACAGGGTCAGTCACAGGAAAGCAGCATCCATCATAAGGACCCACACTACCCAGGCCGTGCTCTCCCCATATCCACAGGGTCTGTCACAGGAAAGCAGCATCCATCATAACGACCCACACTACCCAGGCCGTGCTCTCCCCATATCCACAGGGTCTGTCACAGGAAAGCAGCATCCATCATAAGGACCCACACTACCCAGGCCGTGCTCTCCCCATATCCACAGGGTCTGTCACAGGAAAGCAGCATCCATCATAAGGACCCACACTACCCAGGCCGTGCTCTCCCCACATCCACAGTGTCTGACACAGGAAAGCAGCATCCATCATAAGGACCCACACTACCCAGGCCGTGCTCTCCCCACATCCACAGGGTCTGTCACAGGAAAGCAGCATCCATCATAAGGACCCACACTACCCAGGCCGTGCTCTCCCCACATCCACAGTGTCTGACACAGGAAAGCAGCATCCATCATAAGGACCCACACTACCCAGGCCGTGCTCTCCCCATATCCACAGTGTCTGACACAGGAAAGCAGCATCCATCATAAGGACCCACACTACCCAGGCCGTGCTCTCCCCACATCCACAGGGTCTGTCACAGGAAAGCAGCATCCATCATAAGGACCCACACTACCCAGGCCGTGCTCTCCCCATACCCACAGGGTGTGTCACAGGAAAGCAGCATCCATCATAAGGACCCACACTACCCAGGCCGTGCTCTCCCCATATCCACAGGGTCTGTCACAGGAAAGCAGCATCCATCATAAGGACCCACACTACCCAGGCCGTGCTCTCCCCATATCCACAGGGTGTGTCACAGGAAAGCAGCATCCATCATAAGGACCCACACTACCCAGGCCGTGCTCTCCCCATATCCACAGGGTCTGTCACAGGAAAGCAGCATCCATCATAAGGACCCACACTACCCAGGCCGTGCTCTCCCCATATCCACAGGGTCTGTCACAGGAAAGCAGCATCCATCATAAGGACCCACACTACCCAGGCCGTGCTCTCCCCATATCCACAGGGTCTGTCACAGGAAAGCAGCATCCATCATAAGGACCCACACTACCCAGGCCGTGCTCTCCCCATATCCACAGGGTCAGTCACAGGAAAGCAGCATCCATCATAAGGACCCACACTACCCAGGCCGTGCTCTCCCCATATCCACAGGGTCTGTCACAGGAAAGCAGCATCCATCATAAGGACCCACACTACCCAGGCCGTGCTCTCCCCATATCCACAGGGTCTGTCCCAGGAAAGCAGCATCCATCATAAGGACCCACACTACCCAGGCCGTGCTCTCCCCATATCCACAGGGTCTGTCACAGGAAAGCAGCATCCATCATAAGGACCCACACTACCCAGGCCGTGCTCTCCCCATATCCACAGGGTCAGTCACAGGAAAGCAGCATCCACCATAAGGACCCACACTACCCAGGCCGTGCTCTCCCCACATCCACAGGGTCTGTCACAGGAAAGCAGCATCCATCATAAGGACCCACACTACCCAGGCCGTGCTCTCCCCATATCCACAGGGTGTGTCACAGGAAAGCAGCATCCATCATAAGGACCCACACTACCCAGGCCGTGCTCTCCCCATATCCACAGGGTGTGTCACAGGAAAGCAGCATCCATCATAAGGACCCACACTACCCAGGCCGTGCTCTCCCCATATCCACAGGGTGTGTCACAGGAAAGCAGCATCCACCATAAGGACCCACACTACCCAGGCCGTGCTCTCCCCACATCCACAGGGTCTGTCACAGGAAAGCAGCATCCATCATAAGGACCCACACTACCCAGGCCGTGCTCTCCCCATATCCACAGGGTCTGTCACAGGAAAGCAGCATCCATCATAAGGACCCACACTACCCAGGCCGTGCTCTCCCCATATCCACAGGGTCTGTCACAGGAAAGCAGCATCCATCATAAGGACCCACACTACCCAGGCCGTGCTCTCCCCATATCCACAGGGTCTGTCACAGGAAAGCAGCATCCACCATAAGGACCCACACTACCCAGGCCGTGCTCTCCCCATATCCACAGGGTCTGTCACAGGAAAGCAGCATCCATCATAAGGACCCACACTACCCAGGCCGTGCTCTCCCCACATCCACAGGGTCTGTCACAGGAAAGCAGCATCCATCATAAGGACCCACACTACCCAGGCCGTGCTCTCCCCATATCCACAGTGTCTGTCACAGGAAAGCAGCATCCATCATAAGGACCCACACTACCCAGGCCGTGCTCTCCCCATATCCACAGGGTCTGTCACAGGAAAGCAGCATCCATCATAAGGACCCACACTACCCAGGCCGTGCTCTCCCCATATCCACAGGGTCTGTCACAGGAAAGCAGCATCCATCATAAGGACCCACACTACCCAGGCCGTGCTCTCCCCATATCCACAGGGTCTGTCACAGGAAAGCAGCATCCATCATAAGGACCCACACTACCCAGGCCGTGCTCTCCCCATATCCACAGGGTCTGTCACAGGAAAGCAGCATCCATCATAAGGACCCACACTACCCAGGCCGTGCTCTCCCCATATCCACAGGGTCAGTCACAGGAAAGCTGCATCCACCATAAGGACCCACACTACCCAGGCCGTGCTCTCCCCATATCCACAGGGTGTGTCACAGGAAAGCAGCATCCATCATAAGGACCCACACTACCCAGGCCGTGCTCTCCCCATATCCACAGGGTCAGTCACAGGAAAGCAGCATCCATCATAAGGACCCACACTACCCAGGCCGTGCTCTCCCCATATCCACAGGGTCTGTCACAGGAAAGCAGCATCCATCATAAGGACCCACACTACCCAGGCCGTGCTCTCTTCTCGCTGCTGCCATCAGGAAAGAGGTACTGCAGCTTCAGCACCCTCACCACCATGTTCAGGAAGAGTTATTACCGTCAATCATCAGGCTCCTGAACCAGTGTGGATAACTTCACTGAACTCATCCCACAACCTATCGACTCACTTTCATGGACTCTTCATCTCATGTTCTCGATATTTATTGTTCATCTATTTATCATCAGTATTATTTATTATTTTTCTTTCTATTTGTATTTGCTCTGTTTGTTCTCTTTTAAACACTGGTTGTCCCCCCTGTTGGGCAGACTTTCATTGATTCCTCTAGGGGTAGTGGATTCATTGAGTATGCCCGCAAGAAACTGAATCTTCACTCCCTCTCCCCTAGGAGTCTCCCTACCTCCCCCTCCCCTCCATCTCTCCCCACTTCCCCCTCCCCTCTATCTTTTCCCACCTCCCCCACCGCTCGTTCTCTCCCTACCTCTTTTCCCCCTCCCCTTAGTCTCTCGATGAAACCCTCAACCCTCAGTTTCTCCCTACATTCTCCTCTCCTTTGTCTTTCTTGACTTCCCTCTGCACTCGAACCCTCCCTAACACTCTCCTTAACTCCCTCCACCCAACAGACTCTTCCTATCTACCTCTCTCATCAGTCTCTCAATATCTCCTTCTCCCCTCGCTCTCTGTAATTGCCTGATACCTGTCTCTACCTACCTTCCTCTGCCCTCAGCCTTTCCCCGACTCACTCCCCCTTCGTTCTGTCCAAAAGTTACACCTCCTTTGTTCGCTGCTGATCTCCTTCTCCCCTCAATGTCTCTAAATCCCTTGCTCCCTCCCCCCTCTCTCTCTCTCTCCACTCGATCTCTGCCTGACTTACTCCTTCCCTCAGCCTCTCCTGACTTCCCACTCTCCTTGGTGTCTCCCTACTTCCCTCTGCCCTCAGTGTCTCCCTACCTCACTCTCCCCTCAGTCACTCCCCAGCTCTCTCTCTCCTCTCAGACTTTCACTACCTCTCTTTTCCTCAGTGTAATGCTACCCCTCTCTCTCCTCTCAGTCTCTCCCTAACTCCCACTAACCTCTGTGTCTCCCTCCCCTTCTTCACTCAATCTCCCCCTAACTTTCTCTCCCTTCAGTCGTTCGCTACATCCCACTTCCCTTCGCCTCTCCATACATTCCCCTCCCCTCAGTCTCTTCCGACCTCCCCCTCTCCCGGTCTCTCATGATGACACTCTTCCCCCATTCTCCCTATCTCCCTCATCCTTCAGTCTCCCAGACTCTCTGCCCCTGGTCCATCTGGACCTCTCACTTCCCTTGTTCTCTCCATCTGTTCCTCCCCCCTCAGTCTCTCACCTCCACCCTCTCCACTCCATCCCTCACTTTCACCCTCCACTCTATCTCTCACCTTCACCCCATCTCTCGCGCCCACCCTCTCTGCCCCACCCCTCACCCTCACCCTCTCCACTCAGTCTCTCTCTACCTACCTGTCGCCACAGTCCCCTCCATCCGCTCGCTCAGTGTCTTCCAAACTCCCACTCCCCGTGGTTGCTCCCTAACTCCCTCCCCCCTCGGACTCTCCTTATCTACCTCTCTCGTTGGTCTCTCCATATCTCTTTCTTCCCTCACTCTCCGTAACTCTCATACCTCTCTCTCCCCTCGGTCTCCAGCTAACTCCTTCACACATTGTTCTCTTTCATCTTCTCCCCTCGATCTCCCCCTAACTTTCCCTCCCTTCAGTCATTCCCCAACTCCCTCTCCCCTTGGTATCTCCCTACCTCCCTCTCTTCTTGTACTCTGCCCAACTCCCTCTCTCCTCACTCTCCCTATGTTCCTCTCCCCACCTCCCCCTCCGACACTGCCCTCAGTCTGACACAGGATGAATTTTAAGGACTGACCATGGGGAACAACATTCCATTCAGTGATACCCACCATGGATACCTGAGCTCGCAGAACCTTCTGGGGTCGTGATAAAACCCGGACCAGGTACTCCCGTCATTGTTTTCTGCGCTTCCTGAGTTGTGTCTGACTGGGTATCTGTACCTGATCTTGCAGAAGCTGCTTTGCTGGTGGTCAAACTCAGACCAGGTTCTCCCGTCACTGCTCCCTGTGGTCCTCGAGTTGTGTCAGACTGGGGATCTGTACGTGAGCTTGCATTTCCTGCTGGGGTGGTGGTCAAACTCAGACCAGGTTCACCCGTCGCTGTTCCCTGGGGTTCCCGAGTTGTGTCTGACTGGGGATCTGTACGTGAGCTTGCATTTCCTTCTGGGGTGCTGGTCAAACTCAGACCAGGTTCACCCGTCGCTGTTCCCTGGGGTTCCCGAGTTGTGTCTGACTGGGAATCTGTACCTGAGCTTGCATTTCCATCTGGGGTGGTGGTCAAACTCAGACCAGGTTCTCCCGTCACTGCTCCCGGTGGTCCTCGAGTTGTGTCTGACTGGGGATCTGTACGTGAGCTTGCATTTCCTTCTGGGGTGGTGGTCAAACCCAGACCAGGTTCACCCGTCGCTGTTCCCTGGGGTTCCCGAGTTGTGTCTGACTGGGGATCTGTACGTGAGCTTGCATTTCCTTCTGGGGTGGTGGTCAAACCCAGACCAGGTTCACCCGTCGCTGTTCCCTGGGGTTCCCGAGTTGTGTCTGACTGGGGATCTGTACGTGAGCTTGCATTTCCTTCTGGGGTGGTGGTCAAACTCAGACCAGGTTCACCCGTCGCTGTTCCCTGGGGTTCCGGAGTTGTGTCTGACTGGGGATCTGTACGTGAGCTTGCATTTCCTTCTGGGGTGGTGGTCAAACTCAGACCAGGTTCTCCCGTCGCTGTTCCCTGGGGTTCCCGAGTTGTGTCTGACTGGGGATCTGTACGTGAGCTTGCATTTCCTTCTGGGATGGTGGTCAAACTCAGACCAGGTTCTCCCGTCGCTGTTCCCTGGGGTTCCCGAGTTGTGTCTGACTGGGGATCTGTACGTGAGCTTGCATTTCCTTCTGGGGTGCTGGTCAAACTCAGACCAGGTTCTCCCGTCGCTGTTCCCTGGGGTTCCCGAGTTGTGTCTGACTGGGGATCTGTACGTGAGCTTGCATTTCCTTCTGGGGTGGTGGTCAAACTCAGACCAGGTTCACCCGTCGCTGTTTCCTGGGGTTCCCGAGTTGTGTCTGACTGGGGATCTGTACGTGAGCTTGCATTTCCTTCTGGGGTGGTGGTCAAACTCAGACCAGGTTCTCCTGTCGCTGTTCCCTGGGGTTCCCGAGTTGTGTCCGACTGGGAATCTGTACGTGAGCTTGCATTTCCTTCTGGGGTGGTGGTCAGACTCAGACCAGGTTCACCCGTCGCTGTTCCCTGGGGTTCCCGAGTTGTGTCTGACTGGGGATCTGTACCTGAGCCTGCATTTCCTTCTGGGGTGGTGGTCAAACTCAGATCAGGTTCTCCCGTCGCTGTTCCCTGGGGTTCCCGAGTTGTGTCTGACTGGGGATCTCCACGTGAGCTTGCATTTCCATCTGGGGTGGTGGTCAAACTCAGACCAGGTTCACCCGTCGCTGTTCCCTGGGGTTCCAGAGTTGTGTCTGACTGGGGATCTGTACCTGAGCTTGCATTTCCTTCTGGGGTGGTGGTTAAACTCAGACCAGGTTCACCCGTCGCTGTTCCCTGGGGTTCCCGAGTTGTGTCTGACTGGGGATCTGTACGTGAGCTTGCATTTCCTTCTGGGGTGGTGGTCAAACTCAGACCAGGTTCACCCGTCGCTGTTCCCTGGAGTTCCCGAGTTGTGTCTGACTGGGGATCTGTACGTGAGCTTGCATTTCCTTCTGGGGTGGTGGTCAAACTCAGACCAGGTTCACCCGTCGCTGTTCCCTGGGGTTCCCGAGTTGTGTCTGACTGGGGATCTGTACGTGAGCTTGCATTTCCTTCTGGGGTGGTGGTCAAACTCAGACCAGGTTCACCCGTCGCTGTTCCCTGGGGTTCCCGAGTTGTGTCTGACTGGGGATCTGTACGTGAGCTTGCATTTCCTTCTGGGGTGGTGGTCAAACTCAGACCAGGTTCACCCGTCGCTGTTCCCTGGGGTTCCCGAGTTGTGTCTGACTGGGGATCTGTACGTGAGCTTGCATTTCCTTCTGGGGTGGTGGTCAAACTCAGACCAGGTTCACCCGTCGCTGTTCCCTGGGGTTCCCGAGTTGTGTCTGACTGGCGATCTGTACGTGAGCTTGCATTTCCTTCTGGGGTGGTGGTCAAACTCAGACCAGGTTCTCCTGTCGCTGCTCCCAGAGGTTCCCGAGTTGTGGCCGACTGGGGATCTGTAAAGAGAGACAGGGTGGGTGGGGACGGTAGAGAGATTTAAAAAATACATTGAATAATTGGTCTGGATGAAACTGGCTGCAGATAATGAGAAGCACGACTCCATGAGAAGCCAATAAACATCATGGGTTCAACAGATCAAACCTCTCCTCCCCTACATTACTCTCTCCTAAAGCACAGTCCACACCACTCACACCACACACCCATCTCTTCCCTTCTCACCCACACACCACATCCAGACATTCCTGTCTTCAGTGACATCAGGTCTCTTCTGTTCAGAGTCAGAATCAGGTTCAGTATCACTGTCACATGTTGTGACATTTTTATCACAATAAAACAGTGGCTGAGTTAAATGAGCTTCTTTGTCTGTCATTATTGTCCAAATACTCACCACATTGGTGTCAGGAGGCGAATGTGAAATTGACAATCAGATGGAAGAGCTACAACATCGGATAGACTGGCTTCAGACCTGGGGAGTAACTCGAGGTACCGTGCAGTTTGCCTCCACTGCATTCCAGTCCGGGATCCCGAAGATCTGGAGGAAGCATCTGGGAACCGAGCATCGTGCCTTCCCAGGGAGCCCCGATGGGTTAAGCGTACCCAGGCTCCATAACCCGGGGGACATGCAGAGCACATCAGCCCCCTCCATCACGACCCACACTGGGGAAACCCAAGACCCCATGGCCATGGGAGGATGGGAACCTTGGCAGACCAAAGGGCTTCAACGATTACCTCCACAAGGACCACCCTGAAGCTCCCCGGATACGACGGTACCTGCCGCCTGGAGCCTTTCCTGGTGCAAGTCACACTTGCCACATGGCTCAATGTGTGGAGCCCCACTGAGACAGTGGTTTTCTGTACCCTGGAACTGGAGGGAGGGGGGGGATACCATGGGCCCTCCTCGACCGAACGCCGGGCTAACAGTGAGACTACAGGGCCCTCATAGCGCACTGGAGCTGCGTTTCGAGTGGGGGCCTCAGGAGGAAGCAATGAGGGAAGAACTGTGTAGCAGACGGCACTGGATGGGAGAACGCCTGATCACCGCCACTGTGCTGGGCATGGCTACCCCCAGTTCCCTCCCGCAGCCCAGGAAGAGCTTGCCCTCCACGCCTTTGTAAAGGGACTGACACCAGAGTGCCTTCGACAGCACGTTCACCTGACTCACCATCATCGCTGCCTCAGGTGCTGGCACTGACCGAGAGGGCAGAAGCAATTTTAGCCCCTCAAGGCGTTCCAGCATTGCCCCACATGCTGCGAGCCCGGGCTCCTGTCACCGAGGTGGAGAAGGAAACTGACGAGCAGGAGCCCGTGAGACAGGCCCGATCAGCGCCGTGCCCGCCCTGCCAAGGGCAACAAATCGATCTCTGCTACCGGTGCAGTGAGGTAGGCCATCTGGCCCAGGTCTGCACCACACTGGCACCACGCCACAGCCCAGCGCTGCCATCGGGAATCGCCGAGCGGTCAACACTGCCCAAATCCTCCAGCAGAACCCCTCTGTTCTCACCTCTCCGGGTGGCTGAAGAGCAAGGCTTATACGTGGATTGTGTGATGGAGGACATCAGATGCCGTGTGTTGGTGGACACAGGGTTATTCATCCGTCCCAGTATCCTCCCCAACACGGACAAGTCCTCCAGCAGAACCCCTCCGTTGTCACCTCTCCGGGTGGGCCGTTTGGGTGAAGAGCAAGGCTTATACGTGGATTGTGTGATGGAGGACATCAGATGCCGTGTGTTGGTGGACAGGGGGTTATTAACCCGTCCCAGTATCCTCCCCAACACGGACAAGTCCTCCAGCAGAACCCCTCCGTTGTCACCTCTCCGGGTGGGCCGTTTGGGTGAAGTGTACAAGTCAAGCTCGTTAATCTGTTAATTAACAAATCATGGCCCTACATGAAAATTATAACTGCACCTTCCTTGCTTTCACTGATGCAAATTGCTCTATGATGTGATCAAAGTCAGTTTTTTCAGTTTCTTCACTCAGCAGAGCAAGATCACAGAGTCTGCCCTGACCCATGGAGGCTCTCAAACATGGAAGTATTAGTTTTAACTTGCTGAATGATCTCTCACAGCTGACGATGGAAACTGTGATGGTTAGCATTATCTGGATAGCAATGCAAAGATTGGGGTAGACGCTCTCATTTCCATACAGAACAATAAATTCAGGAAGCTCTTCAGATCTTGACATTTTCATGTTGACCCACCTTGATAGCAACATTCTGCAACCCAAAATGTCTTCATATAGCTGCTGTCCATCAACATCACAGCTGTACAATTCACCCAGATTTTCACACTTCTTCAGGTCGTTACTGTTGGCGCCTGATGCACCATCAATAACTCTCGGAGACGGGAGGCGAACGTTAGGCTTTTAATAGCTGCAAGAGACCACCACACAACATCCTGGAGACTGAGGGAGGAGCAGTGCCTCCAATCACCTTTATACAGGGGTCTGTGGGAGGAGCCACAGGAGCAGTCAGCAGAGGGGCGTGTCCAGACAGGTATATGTAGTTCACCACAGCGCCGTAACACAATCCCTCGACATTGAGAAGGAACCCAAACTTGGCGTCAGAGTTGTGCAAACGAGCAAACCTTTTGTCCATTTCTCTGTGAAGATGGTCAAGTGTTCCCTTCATGAACTCTTTCCATTTCCTCCTTAGCGTTTAACCAAGCATCTGAGGAGAATTCTGTTTTCACTCTCCGAGGATGGCTTGCCTGACTTTAATAGAAACTGCTCAGTGGCGTCCCCCCCCCTCCCCCCGCAAGTGGAGCATTCTGACTGGCTGCATCACCATCTGGTATGTGGGGACGGTGCGATTGGACAAGATTGAAATAAGTTCCAAAAACTTGTAAAATTTACCATCATGTGTAACTAGTCTCCGTGCATCTGAGAAATCTTCAAGGAGGGATGCCTTAGGAAGGTGACATCCATCATTAAGGATCCCCACCACCCAGGACAAGCTCTCTTCACACTGTTACCTTCAGGTAGGAGGTACAGAAGCTTGAAGGCACACACCTAGTGATTCAGGAACAGCTCTTCCCCTCTGCCATCCGATTCCTAAATGGACATTGAACCCATGAACACAACCTCACTACTTTTCTCATTTCTGTTCATTTGCACTTCTTATTTACTTAACTATTTAATAGTCATATCTATGCTTGATGTAACTCAGTTTGTTTTCTCTATATCTATTTATCATGTATTGCAATGTACTGCTGCCGTAAAGTTAACATGTTCCACGACATAACTCAGTGATATAAATCCTGATTCGGAGACAGGTTCCTCACACAGGGAGTTGTGAGTAACTGAAATTCCCCACCAGGGGTGGTAGATTCAGATACATTAGACTATCACACTTTCCCTCACCCCACCCCCCATACTCCAATGTCACTGGGGAACGTGACCCACCTGTACAGTACACAGCATCATTCCCGGTTGTAGCCAACAGCCAATACACAAAGTAACCGGAGCAGTTTTTCACCCTGATCTCCTGGTTCTTCTCACAGAGTTTTTCATGCTTGCTGAAGCAGACGGTCCTGGTCACCTCCCCCTCTCCCATGTTGGGATGTGGACCTGGAATGAGATTTATAAACACTGTAAAATGTACCCGGTCCCACAGTACAGCGGGGAATGTGAATCAGGACCCACTGTAAATCAGTCAGCAGTAATGTGCAGTCTTCACACTCACCACCCCACACTCCCTACAGCACCTGGTCTGAGAGTCACCCAGTGGTTCAGTCTGGTAACAAAAATGCCTCTCATCGTGTAACTAACACCAGGTGAGGCCCTGATACTGTAAGATTGACAGAATGAGAACCCAGACCCTGATGTGACAGACATCTGGTGAAGCCACACCCCTGATGTGACTGACAGCTGGTGAAGCTCCACCCCTGATGTGACAGACATCTGGTGAAGCCCCAGCCCTGATGTGACTGACATCTGGTGAAGCCCCAGCCCTGACGTGACTGACAGCTGGTGAAGCCCCACCCCTGATATGACTGACAGCTGGTGAAGCCCCGCCCCTGATGTGACTGACACCTGGTGGAGCCCCGCCCCTGATGTGACTGACAACTGATGAAGCCCCACCCCTGACGTGACTGACATCTGGTGAAGCTCCACCCCTGATGTGACTGACACCTGGTGAAGCCCAACCCCTGATGTGACTGACAGCTGGTGAAGCACCACCCCTGATGTGACAGATACCTGGTGAAGCCCCACCCCTGATGTGACTGACACCTGATGAAGCCCCACCCCTGACGTGACTGACATCTGGTGAAGCCCCAGCCCTGACGTGACTGACATCTGGTGAAGCCCCACCCCTGACGTGACTGACATCAGGTGAAGCTCCACCCCTGATCTGACTGACATCTGGTGAAGCCCCACCCCTGTTGTGACTGACAGCTGGTGAAGCCCCAGCCCTGACGTGACTGACATCTGGTGAAGCCCCAGCCCTGACGTGACTGACATCTGGTGAAGCCCCACCCCCGATGTGACTGACAGCTGGTGAAGTCCCACCCCTGATGTGACTGACATCTGGTGAAGCCCCACCCCTGACGTGACTGACATCAGGTGAAGCCCCGCCCCTGATGTGACTGACATCTGGTGAAGCCCCACCCCTGATGTGACTGACAGCTGGTGAAGCCCCAGCCCTGATGTGACTGACATCTGGTGAAGCCCCACCCCTGATGTGACTGACATCTGGTGAAGCCCCACCCCTGAATTGACTGACAGCTGGTGAAGCCCCAGCCCTGACGTGACTGACATCTGGTGAAGCCCCAGCCCTGACGTGACTGACAGCTGGTGAAGCCCCACCCCTGATGTGACTGACATCATGTGAAGCCCCACCCCTGATGTGACTGACATCTGGTGAAGCCCCACCCCTGAATTGACTGACAGCTGGTGAAGCCCCAGCCCTGATGTGACTGACATCTGGTGAAGCTCCACCCCTGACGTGACTGACAGCTGGTGAAGCCCTACCCCTGATGTGACTGACAGCTGTTGAAGCCCCACCCCTGATGTGACTGACAGCTGGTGAATCCCCACCCCTGATGTGACTGACAGCTGGTGAAGCCCCACCCCTGATGTTCCTCACTTTGGGTTCAGATGCAAAGCCCAGACGGAGCCACTGTAAAAATTTCGCCGACATTCAGAGAATTCTCCAGCTCTGAATACAGGGAACCACGACCCAACACCTGGGAGTCTCCAGGAAGCCGGAGCTCCTCCACCGGACTCCACAAGGATCCAGGTCTGGAGTGCGGTCTGGGTAACTGTGGGAAGTCCTCTCGGGGAGGTGGAGTTCTGTGTTTGTATCTGAAGAGATCTGGTCATCCGTCTGACCTTCTCCGAAAATAACCGAGCCCCACTGATGTAAACTCTGACCCTACCGTTTAACCAGCCTGGTTTCTTCCCGGAGCAATGATCCTCTGGAACGACCGTCTCGGGAATCATCCATCCTCCGGAACTGAAAAAACAATCAGAGAGTCAGTCCCTGATCTGAGGGAGTTTATTCACTCAGAGAGACATGGGAAATTACTCTCACCCTGTCCATACCGTGTTTCTGGTCAATAACCCCCCAATCCCGGGAATTCCCTCTCTGTTGTACCTCCCCCTTGTCTCTACCCCGAGAATGTGTGATCTCCCCTCTCCCTGCATTTACTCCTCATCTCAGTGTAGTCACTGATGATCCCGGTCTCCCTGCATTTCCCATCCACACACCGCTTGTTCCCCTGTTTACATTCCCCTTTTGTGTCCAGCTTCTCAGTGATTATCTCCTCACTTTACCTGTTAAATCTGTACCATCCCACAGCAAGATTTCCATCATCCTTCCATTGTCCACCGGTACACTCAGTGTTGGAACAATCCGTGCTCCTCCAGGGCTGATCCAGGACGGTGTGGTTTACACACGGATGACTGAGTGTGGAGTCTGTGATTGAGGGACAGAACGATGTTCAGTGTTAATGTACAGCTCACATACCCCATCCTCTTTCTCTGCCAACCACAACCCCCATCTGCACTTCCACCCTCAGCAACCCCTAAGCAGCAATAATTTTGTTATTTTTTCATCAAAAGGGACGTGAGTTTCCGAGGTTTGGCGAGTGTTTAACTGTCCCACCAGAGGTGCCCTGGAGAAGGTGGTGCTGGTGAGCTGACTTCTTGAACTGCTGCAATCCTTGATGTGTGGGGACACCCACAATGATGTTCAGGAGCTCCAGGGTTTTGACCCAGAGATACTGAAGGAATAGCAATGTATTTCCAAGTCAGAAAAGTGTGTGGCTTAGAGGGAAACTTCCAGAAAGTTTCCCGGAAGCCCACCCCTTCCCATGGCTCCCTCTCAGCATCGGTTTCCCACCCCCCGCCCCAGTCACCTCACGTCATCCCACACTCCAGACCTTAATCCCATCCACAATCTCCAGTCTCCCTCCACTTTCCCTTCCTCGCCCCATGGTCTTCCCTCCACCTCAGTCTTTCCCCCTCCTACCCCTCCAGTCTCCTTCGCTCTTCCCCATTCCCTCCTCCCCACCACAGATTTTACAATGTTTTTGAACTCCCCATATGTGACAGGGCAGACTGGGCCAGATGGATATAGGAAAGATAGGAAGCTTTAGAGAGTGTGCTCAGGCTTTTATCATTGGAGCAGACAAGGATGAGAGCTGACTTGACGAGATGGTAAGAGACATCAATCGAACAGAGACATTTTTCCAGGGTGTAAGTGGCTAATACTAGGGGTCATAATTTTCAAAGGTAATTTTTTTTTTAACCTAAGAGTGGTGGGTGCATGGAATGTCCTGTCAGTGTGGTGGTAGAGTAAGATATATCAGGGGCATTTAAGAAACTCCACTCCAGGACAGGAACTGAAATTACCTACACTATTTCAGGAGCCTGATGGTTTCAGGGGTAGTGTGGGACCTAAGGCTCCTGTACCTCCTTCCCAATGGCAGCAGTGAGAAGACAGCATGGACTGGATGGTGGGGTCCTTGATGGTGGATGCTGCTTGTTGATGTGTTTAATGGTGGGGAGGGCCTTTCCTGTGATGGACTGGGCTTATCCACTACTGTTCTGATCTTGGGCATTGGTGTTTCCAGACCAGACCATGGTGTAACCAGTCAGAAATACTCTCCACTGTATATCTATAGAAGCTGGTCAAAGCTTTAGGTGACAGACTGAATCTGGGCAAACCTCATGAAGTCGAGGAGCTGCCATAACCTGTTTTGTAATGACACTTACATACTGGTCCCAGGACAGATCCTCTAATCATACAAGATGTCTGTTCAAGAGGCTGATGACAGTGGGGGTAGAAGCTGTCCTTGAGCCTGGTGATATGTGCTTTCAGAATTTTGGATCTACTGCCCGATGGCAGGGGGAGATGAGAAAATGTCCGGGGTGGGGTCTTTGATTACGCTGGCTGCTTTACTGAGGCTGCAAGATGGGTAAACAGTGTCTGTTTCTACTTCTCCATGCCACAGTAATACCAATATTCTAATAATTTCTGCTTAAGTAATCTAATAATAATTAGTTTATAATAACAAATTATAATAGAAGACACAGCAGATTTCTATAGATGTACTGTGGAGAATATTGTAATTGGACACCATCTTGACCATCTATTGTACAACACTCCCCAGACACCATCTTGACCATTGATTGTACAACACTCCCTGGGCACCATCTTGACCATCGATTGTACAACACTCCCTGGGCACCATCTTGACCATCGATTGTACAGCACTCCCTGGGCACCATCTTGACCATCGATTGTACAACACTCCCTGGGCACCATCTTGACCATCGATTGTACAGCACTCCCCAGACACCATCTTGACCATCGATTGTACAACACTCCCCAGACACCATCTTGACCATCTATTGTACAACACTCCCTGGGCACCATCTTGACCATCGATTGTACAGCACTCCCCAGACACCATCTTGACCATTTATTGTACAACACTCCCCAGATACCATCTTGACCATCGATTGTACAACACTCCCCAGACGCCATCTTGACCATTGATTGTACAACACTCCCCAGGCACCAGCTTGAGCATCTATTGTACAACACTCCCCAGGTACCATCTTGACCATCTATTGTACAACACTCCCTGGTCACCATCAATCACAGGGCTGCCGGGCTGATTTACACATTCCTGTACAGCATCTTCTGAATAACTGTCTATTGATGTTGCAACTGTAACAATTCCAATAGAACCACCCCACTGGTTAATATTTCATGAGAGAACAAAGGACGTTTCATTATTACAGACACAAAGTAACTTTTCACAAATGTGAATCGGTCAGTGGATGTAAATAATGTGGAACGGGTTGGGAGGTAGCCGGTGGAGAGAAGCCATCAACATCTCTTTAGATCTATTCTGGGCCCCACATATTGTCCTAATCATGAAGAAGGCACGCCAGCAGCTAATCTCATTAGGAGTTTGAGGAGATTTGGTATATTACCTTATCAATCTATGTAGTTACTTTCAAGGAGCTATGAACATCGATCACAAGATTCCTGCTGAGCAACACTCTTAAAGTTCTTGCCCTTAACAGTGTTAAGCTCACATTTATCTAGATTAAGCTCCGCCTGCCATCTCATAGCCCATACCTGCACCTGATCTGTATCACATTGTATTCTTTGTCAGTCTTCCACATGATCAACAACTTCACCGATCTTGGTATCATCTGCAAACTTACTCACCCACCTATCCAGATTTTCATCAGGTCATTTAGACATCTCAAACAGCAGAGGTCCCAATATAGATCCCTGCAGAATTCCACTAATTACAGTCCTCTAGCTCGAATCCCTTCAACCTCCACCCTCTATCTCCTTTGCTGAAGCCAGTTCTGAACCCAAACAGCAAATTTGCCCTGGACCCTTTGCATCTTAATCTTCTCGATTAGCCTCCCATGAGGGATTTTGGCACATGAATTATTAAAATCCATGTAGACCACATCCACTGCACTACCCTCATCGATCGCTCTCATCACATTGTCAAAAAACCCAATCAAGTTGGTGAAACATGACCTGCCCCTCACGGAGACATACTGGCTCTCCCTAATGCTCATCTGTCCTATCCCGAAGAATTTTCTCGAACTATTTCCCTATATCTGATGTGAGACTCACCGGTCTATGTTTCCCAGGATTTTCCCTTGTCCCCTTAGTAAACAGAGATACATTAGCCACTCGCCAGACCTCTGGGATCTCACCGGTGATTCTACTTGCCAAGGATTCTCCTGGCTTTCCTAATTCTGTTCTTTAGTTCTCTTCTGGCTTCTTTATTCTCCTCATGTGCTTCGTTCGAACCTCACCTGAAGCTTTACATACTTGTCCTTTTTCTTCTTGACAAAATTCATCACCTCTCTGGACAGCCAAGCTTCTCTTATCTTTCTATCCCTGTCCTTCCTTCTAATGGGAACACACCTATCCTGTACTCAGTGCAGTTGATCTTTAAACACCCTCCACATGTCTGCTGTGGACTTGCCAGATGTTCCTGCCTTATACTGTTGTAGTTTGCCCGAGTCCAACTTAAATCTCTCCCGCAAGGACCATACCGATCCTTATCTATAGCTATCCTGACAGTTAAGGAGTTGTGGTCACTGTTCCCTAACTGTTCACTGACTGAAAGGTCAGACACCTGGTTGGGCTCATTACCCAACACCATGTCCAGTACAGCCCCTCCTCTCGATGGACCATACACACATTCATTTAAGAAACCTCCCTGATCCACTTAACAAATTATTTTCCTTTTCACCCCCTTGCACTAAGGTGGTCCCAATTCACACTAGGGAAGCTGAAATCCCCAATGACAACAAAACGATTATTTTTACACATTTCCTTAATCTAATTACAAATCTGTTCCTCAATGTTCCGGTGGCTATTGGGGGTTCTGTCGTACAATACCATCAGTGTGATTGTATCCTTCCTATTCCTGAGTTCTACACAAATGGACTCAGGGTCTGACCCCTCCATTATGTCTCCCCTGAGTGCAGCTGTGACACTGTCCCTGTTTAGTAGAGCAACTCCACCAACACCCCACTCCACCACCTCTTTTAGTTCGATCTTTTCTAAAACTTTGAAACGCTGGTACATTAATCACCCGTTCCTGCACCTCTCTCAACCAAGTTTCAGTAGTGGCCACAACATCGTAGTTCCACGCACTTGATCCATGCTCAGAGTTCATCACCTTTACCCATAATACCCCTAGCATTAAAATATACATTCTTCAAACTATCCCTCCCATCATACCTGTAATTTCAATACTTTCCCTGACATCTACCTTCCCTTACTCACCTGATGCTCCAGTTTCCCATTTCCTTGCTAAACTAGATTAAACTCTCCCGAGTAGCATTGGTGAACGTTTCGGCCAGGATATTGGTTCCCCTCTAGTTCAGGTGCAGCCCGTCCCACTAGTACAGGTCACCCCTTCCCCAGTAAAGTTTCCAGTAATGCAAGAACTTGAAACACTGTCCCCTACACCATCTCCCCAGTCACTCAATCATCCGTGCCAATCTCCTGTCACTGAACAAATGGACTCTTAAGTTCAAGGTTATCGTCATTTAACTATATAAACCTACACCACCAAACAAATCAACGTTCCTCTGGAGTAAGGTGCAGAACACAGTACAACACAGTGCATATAACTCACAACAACACATCAAGTAATATTACCACAAATAAATTAACAAATTATAAAACATATTCCAGAAGATTGACATTTAGCATAAGGTGTATTTCAAAGTTCAGAGTAAATTTATTATCAAAGTACAGATATGTCACCATATACAACCCTGAGATTCATTTCCTTGTGGGCATACTCAATAAATCTATAGAATAATAACCACAACAGAATCAATGACAGACCGACCAGTTAGGCCATTCAACCAGAGTGCAGAAGACAACAAACTGTGCAAATACAAAAAGAAGAAATAATAATGATAAATAAATAACAATAAATATCAAGATCATGAGATGAAGAGTCCTTGAAAGTGAGTCCATAGGTTGTAGGAACATTTCAATGATGGGGCGAGTGAAGTTGAGTGAACTTTTCCCCTGTGTCGTGCAATAGATTTTTGAGCCGTTTCACAGACACCCGGTTCACCTGTCCTTTGTGAGGCCGGGAGGTGTCAGTGTACAATGTTTATATGAAGTGTGAGAGGTTGCAGCCCCTGTTTGAGTATCTGAAGGGGCTGCTGCTCACGTTTTGGTTGTACTTCAGCCCTGTGCTCCTGATATATGGTCACCCAGTACGGAGGGGGTTGGGTCACTCAGAGAATCTACTGGTGGGCTTGTTCCTGGACCTGGCCAAGATGGCCATTCGTGGGTCCAGGCAGTCAAGGGTTCTGCCCAAGCTGAACGCCTGTCCCTCTTCTGGGGTTATGTTCATGCCAAAGTGTCTGTAAAGAAGAAGAATGAAGTCACTATGGGTACAGGGGAGATTTCCGGGAATGGTGGGTCCTCCAGGGAATTATATGCTTTGTAGATTGTAGAAACCATATTTTAACTTGAAATTGTTTGCAACCTCGTAAATCAGAGATGTTTGTGTTTTGTGAGTGAACAAACATCTATAATTTTGTAGAACAAAATGGGAGCGATGCTCTTTAAAGGCCTTTGCTGCCAGGGCTGTCTGCACTCTGTCTACAATTTACCCTTGCCTGGACATTAATTAACCCTTGCCTTGCCACAACTTCCACATGACTTCCCCTTCCTGATGGAAATTTCTCACCCAGAAAAGCCTGAACCAGTGGCAGGACCCTCATCCTGCTGGCTAAAGGGGGAATAGCGTAATTTAATTTTCACATCAATATATTTCTATATTTATTATAATCCAATGTAAATTTTATTCAATGTAAAATGCAATGTACTCCATCCGTAAAACAAATCTCACAGCATATGTCAGTGATAACACACCTGATGCTGAACGTGATTTAAATCAGAGAGAAATGAGGCAGTGGGGTAGGGACCAGAGTGCAAACTGGGGCAATAACTGAGGATCCATCGACAGTGGTGTGGAACACCACGTTCTCACTGGGACGCGACAGAGGTGAGATCTCTCTCTCTCTCTCTCGGGATCTCAGAGAGACCATCTGAGTCTGTCTGCCCATGTCTCTCACACAGACCACACACAGAGGGGTGAGATACCTCCCCCTCTCACTCTCCCCCTTCCCCTCTCCCTCCCACCACATGGAGAGGGTGAAATCTCCCTCTCTCTCTCTCTCTCTCTCTCTCTCTCTCTCTCTCTCTCTCTCTCTCTCTCTCTCTCTCTCTCTCTCTCTCTCACACTGAGAGGGCTGAGATAACTCCCCCTCTCACTTGCCCCGTTCCCCTCTCCCTCCCACCACATAGAAAGGGTGAAATCAATCTCTCTTCCTCTCTCTCTCTCTCACACACACACACACACACAGACACACACGGGTGTGTGGTCAACAGCCTGCCCCTGCTTTTCTAATGATCAACGCTGTTTATTGTTTTATTGCTCTTGTGTTAAAATGCTTTTGTGGTGGGAGGTTCCAGTTCATTTGCTGTTACATTTCAGCTTGGGTTATAGTTATTCACTTGTGTATTTGTGGGTCACCCTAACTGTGATGGTCACCTCCCCCGTCTGTATCAGACTGGTTGGGTTCTCTCTCTGGGTCGTGGTGCCCGGTCTGTTGTGTTTATCACAATGAAATGGTGGCCAAGTTAAATGAGCTTCTTCATCTGTCATTATGGGCCAAATGCTCACCACATTGGTGTCAGGAGGCGGATGTGAAATTGACAATCAGATTGAAGAGCTACAACATCGGATAGACTGGCTTCAGACCTGGGGAGTAACTCGAGGTACCGTGCAGTTTGCCTCCACTGCATTCTGGGCCTGGCTCCAGAAGATCTGGAGGAAGCATCTGGGAACCGAGCATCGTGCCTTCCCCGGGGGCCCCGATGGGTTAAGCGTACCCAGGCTCCATAACCCGGGGAACATGCAGAGCACATCAGCCACCTCGTCACGACCCACACTCCGGAAACCCAAGACCCCATGGCCATGGGAGGATGGGAACCTTGGCAGACCAAAGGGCTTCAACGATTAGCTCCACAAGGTCCACCCTGAAGCTCCCCAGATACGATGGTACCTGCCGCCTGGAGCCTTCCCTGGTGCAAGGCAAACTTGCCACATGGCTCAATGTGTGGAGCCCCACTGAGACAGTGGTTTTCTGTACCCTGGAACTGGAGGGAGGGGGGATACCATGGGCCCTCCTTGACCGAACGCCGGGCTAACAGTGAGACTACAGGGCCCTCATAGCGTCACTGGAGCTGCGTTTCGAGTGGAGGCCACAGGAGGAAGCAATGAGGGAAGAACTGTGTAGCAGACGGCACTGGATGGGAGAACGCCCGATCACCGCCACTGTGCTGGGCATGGCTACCCCCAGTTCCCTCCCGCAGCCCAGGAAGAGCTTGCCCTCCACGCCTTTGTAAAGGGGCTGACACCAGAGTGCCTTCGACAGCACGTTCACCTGACTCACCATCATCGCTGCCTCAGGTGCTGGCACTGACCGAGAGGGCAGAAGCAATTTTAGCCCCTCAAGGCGTTCCAGCATTGCCCCACATGCTGCGAGCCCGGGCTCCTGTCACCGAGGTGGAGAAGGAAACTGACGAGCAGGAGCCCGTGAGACAGGCCCGATCAGCGCCGTGCCCGCCCTGCCAAGGGCCACAAATCGATCTCTGCTACCGATACAGTGAGGTAGGCCATCTGGCCCAGGTCTGCACCACACTGGCACCACGCCACAGCCCAGCGCTGCCATCGGGAATCGCCGAGCGGTCAACACTGCCCAAGTCCTCCAGCAGAACCCCTCCGTTGTCACCTCGCCGAGAGGGTGAAGAGCAAGGCTTATACGCGGACAGCCTGATGGAGGACATCAGATGCCGTGTGTTGGTGGACGCGGGGTTATTCATCTGTCCCAGTATCCTCCCCAACATGGACAAGTCCTCCAGCAGATCCCCTCCGTTGTCACCTCTCCGGGTGGGTCGTTTGGGTGAAGAGCAAGGCTTATACGTGGACAGCCTGATGGAGGACATCAGATGCCGTGCGT
This sequence comes from Hemitrygon akajei, assembly GCF_048418815.1. NCBI lineage: Eukaryota > Metazoa > Chordata > Chondrichthyes > Myliobatiformes > Dasyatidae > Hemitrygon > Hemitrygon akajei. Next base: position 253,722 of record NW_027332104.1, on the reverse strand, counting down.
TGGTGGACATGGGGTCTCTCTCATCTGTCCCAGTATCCTCCCCAACACGGCCCACCCATCTCCGCCTGGGTGGATAATAACTTGATCCAACTGGCTACGGGCACTGGCAGCAGTGTGGTGATGAGAGGGAAGAGGTGACTGCGCATCGGAATGGGGATAAACACGGTGGAGCACGCGGTGTGGCTTGCCTACATCCCTGAGTCCTGCATCATTGTCTGGACCTGCTGACCCACTGGGGGTCCGTGTGGATGTCCCGGGGGCAACACTCTACCTCTGAGCTGAAGCCGTGGCTCCCCAGCAGGGCGGCTCCATGAAGCAGACCTGGTGGGGGAACAACCACCACCAATTGTCTCACAGAGGCCCACTGTAGAGCATCACACCCTGCAGCGGCCCAACACAACACAGCTGAAGGCAGGGGCGTATCTACAGAAAGTAGCACCTGTACCAAGCACTGAAATTGTACCCCTGTCCAAACATCTGACATCCATCTTTTAGATAACTTTACCATAATATCAGCTCAAAAGTACAAGTCATGCTCGTTAATTAACAAATCATGGCCCTACATGAAAATTATAACTGCACCTTCCTTGCTTTCACTGATGCAAATTGCTCTATGATGTGATCGAAGTCAGTTTCTTCACTCAGCAGAGCAAGATCACAGAGTCTGCCTTGACCCATGGAGGCTCTCAAACATGGAAGTATTAGTTTTAACTTGCTGAATGATCTCTCACAGCTGGCGATGGAAACTGTAATGGTTAGCATTATCTGAATAGCAATGTGAAGATTGGGGTAGACACTCTCATTTCCATACTGAACAATAAATTCAGGAAGCTCTTCAGATCTTGACATTTTCATGTTGACCCACCTTGATAGCAACATTCTGCAAACCAAAATGTCTTCATATAGCTGCTGTCCATCAACATCAGAGCTGTACAATTCACCCAGATTTTCACACTTCTTCAGGTCGTTACTGTTGGCGCCTGATGCACCATCAATAACTCTCGGAGACGGGAGGCGAACGTTAGGCTTTTAATAGCTGCAAGAGGCCACCACACAACATCCTGGAGACTGAGGGAGGAGCAGTGCCTCCAATCGCCTTTATACAGGGGTCTGTGGGAGGAGCCACAGGAGCAGTCAGCAGAGGGGCGTGTCCAGACAGGTATATGTAGTTCACCACAGCGCCGTAACACAATCCCTCGACATTGAGAAGGAACCCAAACTTGGTGTCAGAGTTGTGCAAACGAGTGAACCTTTCATCCATTTCTCTGTGAAGACGGTCAAGTGTTCCCTTCATGAACTCTTTCCATTTCCTCCTTAGCTTTTAACCCAGCATCTGAGGAGAATTCTGTTTTCACTCTCCGAGAATGGCTTGCCTGACTTTAATAGAAACTGCTCAGTGGCGTCCCCCCCCTCCCCCCGCAAGTGGAGCATTCTGACTGGCTGCATCACCATCTGGTATGTGGGGACGGTGCGATTGGACAAGATTGAAATAAGTTGCAAAAACTTGTAAAATTTACCATCATGGGTACTAGTCTCCGTGTATCTGAGAAATCTTCAAGGAGGGATGCCTTAGGAAGGCGACATCCATCATTAAGGATTCCCACCACCCAGGACATGCTCTCTTCACACTGTTACCTTCAGGTAGGAGGTACAGAAGCTTGAAGGCACACACCTAGTGATTCAGGAACAGCTCTTCCCCTCTGCCATCTGATTCCTAAATGGACATTGAACCCATGAACACAACATCACTACTTTTCTCATTTCTGTTCATTTGCACTTCTTATTTACTTAACTATTTAATAGTCATTTCTATACTTGATGTAACTCAGTTTGTTTTCCCTATATCTATTTACCATGTATTGCAATGTAATGCTGCCATAAAGTTAACATGTTTCCCGACATAAGTCAGTGATATTAAACCTGATTCGGAGACAGGTTCCTCAGACAGGGAGTTGTGAGCAACTGAAATTCCCCACCAGGGGTGGTAGAGTCAGAAACATTAGACTTTCACACTTTCCCTCACCCCCCACCCCCATACTCCAGTGTCACTGGGGAATGTGACCCACCTGCACAGTACACAGCATCATTCCCAGTTGTAGGCTCCAGCCGATACACAAAGTAACCGGAGCAGTTTTTCACCCTGATCTCCTGGTTCTTCTCACAGGGTTTTTTATTGATGTTGAAGCAGACGGTCCTGTTCACCTCCCCCTCTCCCACGGTGGGATGGGAACCTGGAATGAGATTTATAAACACTGTAAAATGTACCCGGTCCCACAATACAGCGGGGAATGTGAATCAGGACCCACTGTAAATCAGTCAGCAGTGATGTGCTGTCTTCACACTCCCCACACCACCCTCCCTACATGGAGTCCCAGGGGTTTAGTCTGTAACAAAAATACCTTTCATGCTGTGACTGACACCAGGTGAGGCCCTGACACAGTATGATTGACAGAATGAGAAGCCCAGACCCTGATATGACTGACATCTGGTGAAGCTCCACCCCTGATATGACTGACAGCTGTTGAAGCCCCACCCCTGATATGACTGACATCTGGTGAAGCTCCACCCCTGATATGACTGACAGCTGGTGAAGACCCACCTCTGATGTGACTGACATCTGGTGAAGCCCCACTCCTGATATGACTGACAGCTGGTGAAGCCCCACCCCTGATGTGACTGACATCTGGTGAATCCCCACCCCTGATATGACTGACATCTGGTGAAGCCCCACCCCTGATATGACTGACATCTGGTGAAGCTCCACCCCTGATATGACTGACATCTGGTGAAGCTCCAACCCTGATATGACTGACAGCTGCTGAAGCCCCACCCCTGATATGACTGACATCCGGTGAAGCTCCACCCCTGATATGACTGACAGCTGGTGAAGCCCCACCCCTGATGTGACTGACATCTGTTGAAGCCCCACCCCTGATGTGACTGACATCTGGTGAAGCCCCACTCCTGATATGACTGACAGCTGGTGAAGCCCCACCCCTGATGTGACTGACATCTGATGAAGCCCCACCCCTGATGTGACTGACATCTGGTGAAGCTCCACCCCTGATATGACTGACATCTGGTGAAGCCCCACCCCTGAAGTGACTGACATCTGGTGAAGCCCCACTCCTGATATGACTGACATCTGGTGAAGCTCCACCCCTGATATGACTGGCATCTGGTGAAGCCCCACTCCTGATATGACTGACATCTGGTGAAGTTCGACCCCTGATATGACTGACAGCTGGTGAATCCCCACCCCTGATATGACTGACAGCTGGTGAAGCCCCACCCCTGATATGACTGACATCTGGTGAAGCCTGAGCCCTGATGTTCCTCACTTTGGGATCAGATGCAAAGCCCAGATGGAGCCACTGTAAAAATTTCACCGACATACCGAGAATTCACCAGCTCTGAATCCATGAACCACAGCCCAACTCCTGGGAAAATCCAGGAAGCTGGAACTCCTCCACCGGACTCCACGAGGATCCAGGGCCAGAGTGTGGTCTGGGTAACTGTGGGTAGTCCTCACAGGGAGTTTGAGTCCTATGTTCATATTGTACGTGAATGGATCTGTCATCAGTCAGACCCTCTCTGGAAATAACTGAGCCACGCTCTGACCTTACCGTTTAACCAGCCTGATTTCTTCCCGCAGCAGCAACCCTGTGGAACGACCGTCTCAGGCATCTTCCATCCTCCGTTACTGAAACAACAATCAGAGAGTCAGTCCCTGATCTGAGGGAGTTTATTCACTCAGAGAGACATAGGAAATTACACTCACCCTGTCCGTACCCTATCTCTGGTTAATAACACCCCAATCCTGGGAATTCCCTCTCTGTTGTACCTCCCCATTGTCTCTGCCTCGAGAATGTGGGATCTCCCCTCTCCCTGTATTTACTCCCCATCTCAGTGTAGTCATTGATGATCCAGGTCTCCCTGCATTTCCCATTCACACACCCCTTGTTCCCCTGTTTACATTCCCCTTCTGTGTCCAGTTTCTCAGTGATTATCTCCTCACTTTACCTGTTAAATCTGTACCACCCCACTTCAAGATTTCCATCACCCATCGATTCTCCACCGGTACACTCAGTGTTGGAACAATCCGTGCTCCTCCAGGGCTGATCAAGGACGGTGTGGGTTACACACGGATCACTGAGTGCGGAGTCTGTGACTGAGAGACAGAATGATGTTCAGTGTTAATGTACAGCTCACGTTCCCCATCCTCTTTCTCTGCCAATCACAACCCCCATCTGCACTTCCACCCTCAGCAACCCCTGGGCAGCAATAATTTTGTTATTTTTTCATCAAAAGGGACGAGAGTTTCAGTGGTTGAGCCAGTGTTTAACTGTCCCACCAGAGGTGCCCTGGAGAAGGTGGTGGTGATGAGCTGACTTCTTTCACTGCTGCAGTCCTTGATGTGTGGGGACACCCACATTGATTTCAGGAGTTCCAGGGTTGTGACCCAGAGATGCTGAAGGAACAGCAATGTATTTCCAAGTCAGAACAGTGTGTGGCTTAGAGGGAAACTTCCAGAAAGTTTCCCGCAAGCACACCCCTTCCCATGGCTCCCTCTCAGCATCGGTTCCCCCCACACCAGTCACCTCACTTCATCCCACACTCCAGACTTTAATCCCATCCCTAATCTCCAGTCTCCCTCCACTTTCCCTTCCTCTGCTGCCTGCTCCCCACTTTCCTTCCTCTCCCCATGTCTTCCCTCCACCTCAGTCATTCCCCCTCCTACCCCTCCAGTCTCCTTCACTCTTCCCCATTCCCTCCTCCCCACCACAGATTTTACAATGTTTTTGAACTCCCCATATGTGACAGGGCAGACTGGGTTGGATGGATATAGGAAAGATAGGAAGCTTTGGAGAGTGTGCTCAGGCTTTTATCATTGGAGCAGACAAGGATGAGAGGTGACTTGACAAGATGGTAAGAGGCATCAATCGAACAGAGACATTTTTCCAGGGTGTAAGTGGCTAATACTAGGGGTCATAATTCTCAAAGGTAAATGTTTTTTTAAACATAAGAGTGGTGTGTGCATGTAATGTCCTGTCAGTGTGGTGGTAGAGTCAGATATATTAGGGGCATTTAAGAAACACCCAGACAGGAACTGAAGTTACCTACACTAGTTCAGGAGTCTGATGGTTTGCATGACAGTGGGTGTGGAACACCATTTTCTCACTGGGATGCGACAGAGGTGAGATCTCTCTCTCTCTCGGGATCTCAGAGAGACCATCTGAGTCTGTCTGCCCATCTCTCTCACACAGACCACACACAGAGGGGTGAGATACCTACCCCTCTCTCTCTCCCCCTTCCCCTCTCCCTCCCACCACATGGAGAGGGTGAAATCACACACACACACACACACACACACACACACACACACACACACACACACACACACACACACACACACACACACACACACACACACACACACACACACACACACACACACACACACACACACGTCAACAGCCTGCCCCTGCTTTTCTAATGATCAACGCTGTTTATTGTCTTACTGCTCTTGTGTTAAAATGCTTTTGTGGTGGGAAGTTTCAGTTCATTTGCTGTTACATTTCAGCTTGGGTTATAGTTATTCACTTGTGTATTTGTGGGTCACCCTAACTGTGATGGTCTCCTCCCCCGTCTGTATCAGACTGGTTGGGTTCTCTCTCTGGGTCGTGGTGCCCCGTCTGTTGTGTTTATCACAATAAAATGGTGGCCAAGTTAAATGAACTTCTTCATCTGTCATTATGGGCCAAATGCTCACCACATTGGTGTCAGGAGGCGAATGTGAAATTGACAATCAGATTGAAGAGCTACAACATCGGATAGACTGGCTTCAGACCTGGGGAGTAACTCGAGGTACCGTGCAGTTTGCCTCCACTGCATTCTGGTCCTGGCTCCAGAAGATCTGGAGGAAGCATCTGGGAACCGAGCATCGTGCCTTCCCAGGGAGCCCCGATGGGTTAAGCGTACCCAGGCTCCATAACCCGGGGGACATGCAGAGCGCATCAGCCCCCTCCGTCACGACCCACACTGGGGAAACCCAAGACCCCATGGCCATGGGAGGATGGGAACCTTGGCAGACCAAAGGGCTTCAACGATTACCTCCACAAGGTCCACCCTGAAGCTCCCCGGATACGACGGTACCTGCTGCCTGGAGCTTTTCCTGGTGCAAGTCAAACTTGCCACATGGCTCAATGTGTGGAGCCCCACTGAGACAGTGGTTTTCTGTACCCTGGAACTGGAGGGAGGGGGGGATACCATGGGCCCTCCTCGGCCGAATGTCGGGCTAACAGTGAGACTACAGGGCCCTCATAGCGTCACTGGAGCTGCGTTTCGAGTGGAGGCCACAGGAGGAAGCAATGAGGGAAGAACTGTGTAGCAGACGGCACAGGACGGGAGAACGCCTGATCACCGCCACTGTGCTGGGCATGGCTACCCCCAGTTCCCTCCCGCAGCCCAGGAAAAGCTTGCCCTCCACGCCTTTGTAAAGGGGCTGACACCAGAGTGCCTTCGGCAGCACGTTCACCTGACTCACCATCATCGCTGCCTCAGGTGCTGGCACTGACCGAGAGGGCAGAAACAATTTTAGCCCCTCAAGGCGTTCCAGCATTGCCCCACATCCTGCGAGCCCGGGCTCCTGTCACCGAGGTGGAGAAGGAAACTGACGAGCAGGAGCCCGTGAGACAGGCCCGATCAGCGCCATGCCGGCCCTGCCAAGGGCCACAAATCGATCTCTGCTACCGATACAGTGAGGTAGGCCATCTGGCCCAGGTCTGCACCACACTGGCACCACGCCACAGCCCAGCGCTGCCATCGGGAATCGCCGAGCGGTCGACACTGCCCAAGTCCTCCAGCAGAACCCCTCCGTTGTCACCTCGCCGAGAGGGTGAAGAGCAAGGCTTATACATGGACAGCCTGATGGAGGACATCAGATGCCGTGTGTTGGTGGACAGGGGGTCTCTCTCATCTGTCCCAGTATCCTCCCCAACACGGCCCACCCATCTCCGCCTGGGTGGATAATAACTTGGTCCAACTGGCTACGGACACCGGCAGCCGCGCGGTGATGAGAGGGAAGAGGTGACTGCACATCGGAATGGGGATAAACACGGTGGAGCACGCGGCGTGGCTTGCCTACATCCCTGAGTCCTGCATCATTGTCTGGACCTGCTGACCCACTGGGGGTCCGTCTGGATGTCCCGGGGGCAACACTCTACCTCTGAGCTGAAGCCGTGGCTCCCCAGCAGGGCGGCTCCATGAAGCAGACCCGGTGGGGTAACAACCACCACCAATTGTCTCTCAGAGGCCCACTGTAGTGCATCACACCCTGCAGCGGCCCAACACAACACAGTGGAAGGCAGGGGCGTATCTACAGAAAGTAGCGCCTATAGCAAGCACTGAAATTGTACCCCTGTCCAAACATCTGACATCCATCTTTTAGATAACTTTACCATAATATCAGCTCAAAAGTACAAGTCAAGCTCGTTAATCTGTTAATTAACAAATCATGGCCCTACATGAAAATTATAACTGCACCTTCCTTGCTTTCACTGATACAAATTGCTCTATGATGTGATCAAAGTCAGTTTATTCAGTTTCTTCACTCAGCAGAGCAAGATCACAGAGTCTGCCCTGACCCATGGAGGCTCTCAAACATGGAAGTATTAGTTTTAACTTGCTGAATGATCTCTCACAGCTGGCGATGGAAACTGTGATGGTTAGCATTATCTGGATAGCAATGCGAAGATTGGGGTAGACGCTCTCATTTCCATACAGAACAATAAATTAGGAAGCTCTTCAGATCGTGACATTTTCATGTTGATCCACCTTGATAGCAACATTCTGCAACCCAAAATGTCTTCATATAGCTGCTGTCCATCAACATCAGAGCTGTACAATTCACCCAGATGTTCACACTTCTTCAGGTTGTTACTGTTGGCGCCTGATGCACCATCAATAACTCTCGGAGACCGGAGGCGAATGTTAGGCTTTTAATAGCTACAAGAGACCACCACACAACATCCTGGAGACTGAGGGAGGAGCAGTGCCTCCAATCGCCTTTATACAGGGGTCTGTGGGAGGAGCCACAGGAGCAGTCAGCAGAGGGGCGTGTCCAGACAGGTATATGTAGTTCACCACAGCGCCATAACACAATCCCTGGACATTGAGAAGGAAACCAAACTTGGTGTCGGAGTTGTGCAAACGAGTGAACCTTTCATCCATTTCTCTGTGAAGGCGGTCAAGTGTTCCCTTCATGAACTCTTTCCATTTCCTCCTTAGCTTTTAACCCAGCATCTGAGGAGACTTCTGTTTTCACTCTCCGAGGATGGCTTGCCTGATTTTAATAGAAACTGCTCAGTGGCGTCCCCCCCCCCTCCCCCCGCAAGTGGAGCATTCTGACTGGCTGCATCACCATCTGGTATGTGGGGACGGTGCGATTGGACAAGATTGAAATGAGTTGCAAAAACTTGTAAAATTTACCATCATGGGTACTAGTCTCCGTGTATCTGAGAAATCTTCAAGGAGGGATGCCATAGGAAGGCGACATCCATCATTAAGGATTCCCACCACCCAGGACAAGCTCTCTTCACACTGTTACCTTCAGGTAGGAGGTACAGAAGCTTGAAGGCACACATCTAGTGATTCAGGAACAGCTCTTCCCCTCTGCCATCCGATTCCTAAATGGGCATTGAACCCATGAACACAACCTCACTACTTTTCTCATTTCTGTTCATTTGCACTTCTTATTTACTTAACTATTTAATAGTCATTTCTATGCTTGATGTAACTCAGTTTGTTTTCCCTATATCTATTTGTCATGTATTGCAATGTACTGCTGCCGTAAAGTTAACATGTTCCACGACATAAGTCAGTGATATTAAACCTGATTCTGAGACAGGTTCCTCACACAGAGAGTTGTGAGTAACTGAAATTCCCCACCAGGGGTGGTAGAATCAGATACATTAGACTTTCACACTTTCCCTCACCCCCCCCCCCCATACTCCAGTGTCACTGGGGAATGTGACCCACCTGCACAGTACACAGCATCATTCCCAGTTGTAGGCTCCAGCCGATACACAAAGTAACTGGAGCAGTTTTTCACTCTGATCTCCTGTTTCTGCTCACAGAGTTTTTTATTGTTGCTGAAGCAGACGGTCCTGTTCACCTCCCCCTCTCCCACGTTGGGATGGGGACCTGGAATGAGATTTAAAAACACTGTAAAATGTTACCCGGTCCCACAGTACAGTGGGGAATGTGAATCAGGGCCCACTGTAAATCAGTCAGCAGTGATGTGCTGTCTTCACACTTCACACCCCACCCTCCCTACAGCACCTGGTCTGAGAGTCCCAGGGGTTTAGTCTGGTAACAAAAATGCCTCTCATGGTGTAACTAACACCAGGTGAGGCCCTGATACAGTAAGATTGACAGAATGAGAAGCCCAGACCCTGATGTGACTGACATCTGGTGAAGCCCCACCCCTGATATGACTGACACCTGGTGAAGCCCCAGACCCTGATATGACTGACATCTGGTGAAGCCTCACCCCTGATGTTCCTCACTTTGGGTTCAGATGCAAAGCCCAGACGGAGCCACTGTAAAAATTTCACCGATATTCCGAGAATTCACCAGCTCTGAATCCATGGAACCACAGCCCAACTCCTGGGAAAATCCAGGAAGCTGGAGCTCCTCCATCGGACTCCACGAGGATCCAGTGCCGGAGTGTGGTTCTGGGTAACTGTGGGAAGTCCTCGCAGGGAGGTTGAGATCTGTGTTTGTATCTGAAGGGATCTGGGTCATCAGTCAGACGCTCTCTGGAAATAACTGAGCCACGCTCTGACCCTACCGTTTAACCAGCCTGATTTCTTCTTGCAGCAGCAACCCTGTGGAACGACCGTCTCGGGAATCTTCCATCCTCCGGAACTGAAACAACAATCAGAGAATCAGTCCCTGATCAGAGGGAGTTTATTCACTCAGAGAGACATGAGAGATTACACTCACCCTGTCCGTACCCTGTCTCTGGTCAATAATCCCCGTTCCTGGGAATTCCCTCTCAGTTGTACATCTCCCTTGTCTCTGTCCCGAGAATGTGGGATCTCCCCTCTCCCTGTATTTACTCCCCATCTCAGTGTAGTCATTGATGATCCAGGTCTCCCTGCATTTCCCATTCACACACCCCTTGTTCCCCTGTTTACATTCCCCTTCTGTGTCCAGTTTCTCAGTGATTATCTCCTCACTTTACCTGTTAAATCTGTACCACCCCACTTCAAGATTTCCATCACCCATCGATTCTCCACCGGTACACTCAGTGTTGGAACAATCCGTACTCCTCCAGGGCTGATCAAGGACGGTGTAGTTTACACACGGATCACCGAGTGCGGAGTCTGTGACTGAGGGACAGAACGATGTTCAGTGTTAATGTACAGCTCACATTCCCCATCCTCTTTTTCTGCCAAACACAACCCCCATCTGCACTTCCACCCTCAGCAACCTCTAAGCAGCAATAATTTTGTTATTTTTTCATCAAAAAGGACGAGGGTTTCAGAGGTTGAGTCAGAGTTTAACTGTCCCTCGAGAGTTACCCTTCAGAAGGTGAAGGTGATGGTGATGAGCTGACTTCTTGATCTGCTGCAGTCCTTGATGTGTGGGGACACCCACATTGATTTCAGGAGCTCCAGGGTTTTGACCCAGAGATGCTGAAGGAACAGCAATGTATTTCCAAGTCAGAACAGTGTGTGGCTTAGAGGGAAACTTCCAGATAGTTTCCTGGAAGCTCACCCCTTCCCATGACCCCCCCCCAAGTCACCTCACTTCATCTTACACTCCAGACCTTAATCCCATCCCCAATCTCCAGTCCCCCTCCACTTTCCCTTCCTCTGCTGCCTGCTCCCCATTTTCCTTCCTCGCCCCATGGACTTCCCTCCACCTCAGTCTTTCCCCCTCCTACCCCTCCAGTCTCCTTCACTCTTCCCCATTCCCTCCTCCCCACCACAGATTTTACAATGTTTTTGAACTCCCCATATGTGACAGGGCAGACTGGGTTGGATGGATATAGGAAAGATAGGAAGCTTTAGAGAGTGTGCTCAGGCTTTTATCATTGGAGCAGACAAGGATGAGAGGTGACTTGACAAGATGGGAAGAGGCATCAATCGAACAGAGACATTGTAAGTGGCTAATACTAGGGGTCATAATTTTCAAAGGTAATTTTTTTTTAAACATAAGAGTGGCGGGTGCATGGAATGTCCTGTCAGGGGTGGTGGTAGAGTCAGATATATTAGGGGCATTTAAGAAACTCACAGAACAGGAACTGAAGTTATCTACACTAATTCAGGATTCTGATGGTTTGAGGGGTAGTGTGGGAGCTAAGGCTCCTGTACCTCCTTCCCGATGGCAGCAGTGAGATGAGAGCATGGACCGGATGGTGGGGTCCTTGATGATGGATGCTGCTTGTAGATGTGTTTAATGGTGGGGAGGGCTTTTCCTGTGATGGACTGGGCTGTATCCACTACTGTTCTGATCTTGGGCATTGGTGTTTCCATACCAGGCCATGATGCAACCAGTCAGAAATACTCTCCACCACACATCTATAGAAGTTGGTCAAAGCTTTAGGTGACAGACTGAATCTGTGCAAACTTCTCAGAAAGTAGAGGAGCTGCCATGCCTTCTTTGTAATGGCATTTGTGTGCTGGTCAGGACAGATCCTCTAATCATACCAGGGTGGGGTCTTTGATTACGCTGGCTGCTTTACTGAGGCTGCAAGATGGGTAAACAGTGTCTGTCTCTACTTCTCCTTGCCACAGTAATTCTAATAATTTCTGCTTAAGTAATCTAATAATAATTAGTTTATAATAATAAATTATAACTGAAGACACAGCAGATTTCTATAGATGTACTGTGGAGAGTATTGTAATTGGACACCATCTTGACCACCTATTGTACAACACTCCCCAGACGCCATCTTGACCATCGATTGTACAACACTCCCCAGACGCCATCTTGACCAACTATTGTACAACACTCCCTAGACGCCATCTTGACCATCGATTGTACAACACTCCCCAGACGCCATCTTGACCATCGATTGTACAACACTCCCCAGATACCATCTTGACCACTCCCTGGGCACCATCAATCACTGCCATTGGACTGCTGGGCTGATTTACACATTCCTGTACAGCATCTTCTGAGTAACTGTCTATTGATATTGCAACTGTATCAATTCCAATAGAACCACCCCACGGGTTAATATTTCGTGAGAGGACAAAGGACGCTTCATTATCACAGATACAAAGTAACATTTCACAAATGTGAATTGGTCAGTGGATCAAAATAATGTGGAATGGTTGGGAGGCAGCCGGTGGAGAGAAGCCATCAACATCTCTTTAGATCTATTCTGGGCACCACACATTGACCCAATCATGAAGAAGGCACGCCAGCAGCTAATCTCATTAGGGGTTTGAGGAAATCTGGTGTGTTACCTTATCAAACTATGTAGTTACTTTCAAGGAGCTATGAACATTAATCCCAAGATATCTATGCTGAGCAACACTCTTAAAGATCTTGCCCATAACAGTGTACTGTCTTCTTTCATCTGCCCAACCGAGGTGCAACAGCTCACATTTATCTGGATTAAGCTCCGCCTGCCATTTCATAGCCCATACCTGTACCTGATCTGTATCGCATTGTATTCTTTTTCAGTCTTCCACATGATAAACAACTTCACCAATCTTGGTATCATCTGCAAACTTACTCACCCACCCATCCAGATTTTCATCAGGTCATTTAGACATCTCAAACAGCAGTGGTCCCAATATAGATCCCTGCAGAATTCCACTAATTACAGTCCTCTAGCTCGAATCCCTTCAACCTCCACCCTCTATCTCCTTTGCTGAAGCCAGTTCTGAACCCAGACAGCAAATTTGCCATGGACGCTTTGCATCTTAATCTTCTCGATTAGCCTCCCATGAGGGATTTTGGCACACGAATTATTAAAATCCACGTAGACCACATCCACTGCCCTACCCTCATAAATCTCTCTCATCACATTGTCAAAAAACCCAATCAAGTTGGTAAGACATGGCCTGCCCCTCACAGAGACATACTGGCTGTCCATAATGCTCATCTGTCCTATCCCGAAGAATTTTCTCGAACTATTTCCCTATATCTGATGTGAGACTCACCGGTCTATGTTTCCCAGGATTTTCCCTTGTCCCCTCAGTAAACAGAGATACATTAGCCACTCGCCAGACCTCTGGGATCTCACCGGTGATTCTACTTGCCAAGGACTTTCCATTGATTCTCCTGGCTTTCCTAATTCTGCTCTTTAGTTCTCTTCTGACTTCTTTATACTCCTCATGTGCTTCGTTCGAACCTAACCTGAAGCTTTACATACTTGTCCTTTTTCTTCTTGACAAAATTCATCACCTCTCTGGACAGCCAAGGATCTCTTATCTTTCTATCCCTGTCCTTCCTTCTAATGGGAACACACCTATCCTGTACTCAGTGCAGTTGATCTTTAAACACCCTCCACATGTCTGATGTGGAGTTGCCAGATGTTCCTACCTCATTCTGTTGTAGTTTGCCCGAGTCCAACTTAAATCTCTCCCGCAAGGACCATACCGATCCTTATCTATCGCTATCCTGACAGTTAAGGAGTTGTGGTCACTGTTCCCTAACTGTTCACCCACTGAAAGGTCAGTCACCTGGCCAGGATCATTACCCAACACCATGTCCAGTACAGCCCCTCCTCTCCATGGACCATACACACATTCATTTAAGAAACCTCCCTGATACACTTAACAAATTATTTTCCTTCTCACCCCCTTGCACTAAGTTGGTCCCAATTCACACTAGGGAAGCTGAAATCCCCAATGACAACAACACGATTATTTTTACACATTTCCTTAATCTAATTACAAATCTGTTCCTCAAAGTCCCGCTGGCTACTGGGGGTTCTGTCGTACAATCCTGTCAGTGTGATTGTACCCTTCCTATTCCTGAGTTCTACACAAATGGACTCAGGGTCTGACCCCTCCATGATGTCTCCCCTAAGTGCAGCTGTGACACTGTCTCTGTTTAGTAGAGCAACTCCACCAACACCCCACTCCACCACCTCTTTTAGTTTGATCTTTTCTAAAACTTCGAAAAGCTGGTACATTAATCACCCGTCCCTGCCCCTCTCTCAACCAAGTTTCAGTAGTGGGCACAACATCGTAGTTCCACGCACTTGATCCATGCTCAGAGTTCATGACCTTTACCCATAATACCCCAGCATTAAAACATAAATTCTTCAAACTAACCCACCCATCATACCTGTAATTTCAATACTTTCCCTGACATCTACCTTCCCTTATTCACCTGATGCTCCAGTTTCCCACTTCCTTGCTAAACTAGATTAAACTCTCTCGAGTAGCATTGGTGAATGTTTCGGCCAGGATATTGGTTCCCCTATAGTTCAGGTGCAGCCCGTCCCACTAGTACAGGTCACCCCTTCCCCAGTAAAGTTTCCAGTAATGCAAGAACTTGAAACCCTGTCCCCTACACCATCTCCCCAGTCACTCATTCATCTGTGCAAATCTCCTGTCACTGAACAAATGGACTCTCAAGTTCAAGGTTATCGTCATTTAACTATATAAACCTACAACACCAAACAAATCAACGTTCCTCTGGAGTAAGGTGCAGATGACAGTACAACACAGTGCATATAACTCACAACAACACATCAAGTAATATTACCACAAATAAATTAACAAATTATAAAACATATTCCAGAAGATTGACATTTAGCATAAGGTGCATTTCAAAGTTCAGAGTAATTTATTATCAAAGTACAGATATGTCACCATATACAAGCCTGAGATTCATTTTCTTGTGGGCATACTCAATAAATCTATAGAATAATAACCACAACAGAATCAATGAAAGACCGACCAGTTAGGCCATTCAACCAGAGTGCAGAAGACAACAAACTGTGCAAATACAAAAAGAAGAAATAATAATGATAAATAAATAACAATAAATATCAAGATCATGAGATGAAGAGTCCTTGAAAGTGAGTCCATAGGTTGTGGGAACATTTCAATGAGTGAAGTTGAGTGAACTTTCCCCCTGTGCCGTGCAATAGATTTTTGAGCCGTTTCACAGACACCCGGTTCACCTGTCCTTTGTGAGGCCGGGAGGAGTCAGTTTACAATGTTTATATGAAGTTTGAGAGGATGCAGCCCCTGTTTGAGTATCTGAAGGGGCTGCTGCTCACGTTTTGGTTGTACTTCAGCCCTGTGCTCCTGATATATGGTCACCCAGTACGGAGGGGGTTGGGTCACTCAGAGAATCTACTGGTGGGCTTGTTCCTGGACTTGGCCAAGATGGCCATTCGTGGGTCCAGGCAGTCAAGGGCTCTGCCCGAGCTGAACGCCTGTCCCTCTTCTGGGGTTATGTTCATGCCAAAGTGTCTGTAAAGAAGAAGAATGAAGTCACTATGGGTACGGGGGAGATTTCCGGGAATGGTGGGTCCTCCAGGGAATTATATGCTTTGTAGATTGTAGAAACCATATTTTAACTTGAAATTGTTAGCAACCTCGTAAATCACAGATGTTTGTGTTTTGTGAGTGAACAAACTTCTATAATTTTGTAAAACAAAATGGGAGTGATGCTCTTTAAAGGCCTTTGTTGCCACGGCTGTCTGCACTCTGTCTACAATTTACCCTTGCCTGGACATTAATTAACCCTTGCCTTGCCACAACTTCCACATGACTTCCCCTTGCTGATGGAAATTTCTCACCCAGAAAAGCCAGAACCAGTGACGGGACCCTCATCCTGCTGGCTAAAGGGGGAGAAGTGTAATTTAATTTTAACATCAATATATTTCTATATTTATTATAATCTACTGTAAATTTTATTCAATGCACTGCACTCCATCCGTAAAACAAATCTCACAGCGTATGTCAGTGATAACACACCTGATGCTGAATGTGATTTAAATCAGAGAGAAATGAGGCAGTGTGGTATGGACCAGAGGGTGAACTGGGACAATAACTGAGAATCCATCGACAGTGGGTGTCGAATACCACGTTCTCACTGGGACGCAACAGAGGTGAGATCTCTCTCTCCCTCGGGATCTCAGCGAGAACATCTGAGTCTGTCTGCCCATCTCTCACACACAGAGGGGTAAGATAACTCCACCTCTCACTTGCCCCTTTCCCCTCTCCCTGCCACCACATAGAGAGGGTAAAATCAATCTCTCTCTCTCTCTCACACACACACACACACTGGGACAGGTGAGATCTCTCTCTGTCTCCCTCACTGGAATATAGATATATATGGCTGAGAGTTCCCTCGCTTCCAGAAAATCCAACTGCTTTAATCCTGGCCACCTCATTCCCTCTTCACATCTCTTCTCTCCACCAAACCTTATCCCCAGGCAGAGAGCACACACACACGCACTCAGTACCTCAATGGGGAACGACACCCCGTCAGTCACACACACACCGACCCTCAATGGGGAACGGCACCACGTCGGTCACACACACTCTGGCCCTCAATGGGGAACGGCACCCCGTCAGTCACACACACACCGACCCTCAATGGGAAACGGCACCCCGTCAGTCACACACACTCTGACCCTCAATGGGGAACGGCACCCCGTCAGTCACACACACTCTGACCCTCAATGGGGAAAGGCACCCCGTCAGTCACACACACTCTGACCCTCAATGGGGAACGGCACCCCGTCAGTCACACACACTCTGGCCCTCAATGGGGAACGGCACCCCGTCAGTCACACACACTCTGACCCTCAATGGGGAACGGCACCCCGTCAGTCACACACACTCTGACCCTCAATGGGGAACTGCACCCCGTCAGTCACACACACTCTGGCCCTCAATGGGGAACGGCACCCCGTCAGTCACACACACTCTGACCCTCAATGGGGAACGGCACCCCGTCAGTCACACACACTCTGACCCTCAATGGGGAACTGCACCCCGTCAGTCACACACACTCTCTCCCTCAATGGGGAACGGCACCCCGTCAGTCACACACACTCTGACCCTCAATGGGGAACGGCACCCCGTCGGTCACACACACTCTGACCCTCAATGGGGAACGGCACCCGGTCAGTCACACACACTCTGACCCTCAATGGGGAACTGCACCCCGTCAGTCACACGCACTCTGACCCTCAATGGGGAACGGCAACCCGTCAGTCACACACACTCTGACCCTCAATGGCGAACTGCACCCCGTCAGTCACACACACTCTGACCCTCAATGGGGAACGGCACCCCGTCAGTCACACACACTGTCACCCTCAATGGGGAACGGCACCCCGTCAGTCACACACACACCGACCCTCAATGGGGAACGGCACCACGTCGGTCACACACACTCTGGCCCTCAATGGGGAACGGCACCCCGTCAGTCACACACACTCTGACCCTCAATGGGGAACGGCACCCCATCAGTCACACACACTCTGACCCTCAATGGGGAACGTCACCCCGTCAGTCACACACACTCTCACCCTCAATGGGGAACGGCACCCCGTCGGTCACACACACACCGACCCTCAATGGGGAACGGCACCCCGTCAGTCACACACACTCTGACCCTCAATGGGGAACGGCACCCCGTCAGTCACACACACTCTGTCCCTCAATGGGGAACGGCACCCCGTCGGTCACACACACTCTGACCCTCAATGGGGAACGGCACCCCGTCAGTCACACACACACTGACCCTCAATGGGGAACGACACCCCATCAGTCACACACACTCTGACCCTCAATGGGGAACGGCACCCCGTCAGTCACACACACTCTGACCCTCAATGGGGAACGGCACCCCGTCAGTCACACACAATCTGACCCTCAATGGGGAACGGCACCCCGTCAGTCACACACACTCTGACCCTCAAAGGGGAACGGCACCCCGTCAGTCACACACACTCTGACCCTCAATGGGGAACGGCACCCCGTCAGTCACACACAATCTGACCCTCAATGGGGAACGGCACCCCGTCGGTCACACACACTCTGACCCTCAATGGGGAACGGCACCCGGTCAGTCACACACACTCTGACCCTCAATGGGGAACTGCACCCCGTCAGTCACACACACTCTGACCCTCAATGGGGAACGGCACCCCGTCAGTCACACACACTCTGACCCTCAATGGGGAACGACACCCCGTCAGTCACACACACTCTGACCCTCAATGGGGAACGGCACCCCGTCAGTCACACACACTCTGACCCTCAATGGGGAACGGCACCCCGTCGGTCACACACACTCTGACCCTCAATGGGGAACGGCACCCCGTCAGTAACACACACTCTGACCCTCAATGGGGAACGGCACCCCGTCAGTCACACACACTCTGACCCTCAATGGGGAACGGCACCACGTCAGTCACACACACTGACCCTCAATGGGGAACAGCACCCCGTCAGTCACACACACTCTGACCCTCAATGGGGAACGGCACCCCGTCAGTAACACACACTCTGACCATCAATGGTTAACGGCACCCCGTCAGTCACACACACTCTGACCCTCAATGGGGAACGGCACCACGTCAGTCACACACTCTGACCCTCAATGGGGAACGGCACCCCGTCAGTCACACACACTCTGACCCTCAATGGGGAACGGCACCCCATCAGTCACACACACTCTGACCCTCAATGGGGAACGGCACCCCGTCAGTGACACACAGTCTGACCCTCAGTGGGGAACGGCACCCCGTTAGTCACACACACTCTGACCCTCAATGGGGAACGGCACCCCGTCAGTCACACACACTCTGACCCTCAATGGGGAACGGCACCACGTCAGTCACACACACTGACCCTCAATGGGGAACGGCACCTCGTCAGTCACACACACTCTGACCCTCAATGGGGAACGGCACCCCGTCAGTAACACACACTCTGACCATCAATGGGGAACGGCACCCCGTCAGTCACACACACACTGACCCTCAATGGGGAACGACACCCCGTCAGTCACACACACTCTGACCCTCAATGGGGAACGGCACCCCGTCAGTCACACACACTCTGACCATCAATGGGGAACGGCACCCCGTCAGTCACACACACTCTGACCCTCAATGGGGAACGGCACCACGTCAGTCACACACTCTGACCCTCAATGGGGAACGGCACCCCGTCAGTCACACACACTCTGACCCTCAATGGGGAACGGCACCCCATCAGTCACACACACTCTGACCCTCAATGGGGAACGGCACCCCGTCAGTAACACACACTCTGACCCTCAATGGGGAACGGCACCCCGTCAGTCACACACGCTCTGACCCTCAATGGGGAACGGCACCACGTCAGTCACACACACTGACCCTCAATGGGGAACGGCACCTCGTCAGTCACACACACTCTGACCCTCAATGGGGAACGGCACCCCGTCAGTAACACACACTCTGACCATCAATGGGGAACGGCACTCCGTCAGTCACACACACTCTGACCCTCAATGGGGAACGGCACCACGTCAGTCACAGACTCTGACCCTCAATGGGGAACGGCACCCCGTCAGTCACACACACTCTGACCCTCAATGGGGAACGGCACCCCATCAGTCACACACACTCTGACCCTCAATGGGGAACGGCACCCCGTCAGTGACACACAGTCTGACCCTCAGTGGGGAACGGCACCCCGTCAGTCACACACACTCTGACCCTCAATGGGGAACGGCACCCCGTCAGTCACACACACTCTGGCCCTCAATGGGGAACGGCACCCCGTCAGTCACACGCACTCTGACCCTCAATGGGGAACGGCACCCCGTCAGTCACACACACTCTCACCCTCAATGGGGAACGGCACCCCGTCAGTCACACACTCTCTGACCCTCAATGGGGAACGGCACCCTGTCAGTCACACACACTCTGACCCTCAATGGGGAACGGCACCCCGCCAGTCACACACACCGACCCTCAATGGGGAACGGCACCCCGTCAGTCACACACACTCTGACCCTCAATGAGGAACGACACCCCGTCAGTCACACACACTCTGACCCTCAATGGGGAACGGCACCCCGTCATTCACACACACTCTGACCCTCAATGGGAAACGGCACCCCGTCAGTCACACACACTCTGACCCTCAATGGGGAACGGCACCCCATCAGTCACACACACTCTGACCCTCAATGGGGAAAGGCACCCCGTCAGTCACTCACACCGACTCTCACTCGGGGTCATCTCTCACACACACACGTACATCTGTTAACGGCACAGATCACAGATACTTGAGCCTGACCACGGTTTACAGTCTGCGTGACAGACGGAGGGAGATGGAACTACCTGTATCCTCCTCAGTTCTGGGGTCAGTTTGTGAGTGGTGTCAGCCTTGGCCCCGATTACCTTCCACACCGGCTGCTGGTGTGAAAGAACACAGGGCTGGGTAACGACACGGCTGAAGATATGATATGGGAGAACATGCAAAGTGAGGGAGCCGATATGTACCCCGGCCGCCTGGAATGAAGAGTCCATTGTTCTCATTTTCCAAACTTCCTCAACGGACACAGCATCGGCAACAGCTCAGGGCAGGAAAAGGTCTCTGTGTATCGGGACTGGAATGGACACACAGACCAGAGAGTCGAATAAAACCCAAAGCATGAATTAGGGAGTGGGATAAACCCCTGACAGAACATTCTGCACAGGGCTGTGTATCGGACACACAAGATACTGGGGAGCTCAGCAGGTCAGGCAGCATCTATGGAGAGAAATAAAGAGTCAACGTTTCGGGTCTTTTCAGCCCTTTACCTTTCCCACCTATCACCTCCCAGCTTCTCACTTCACCCTCCCACTCACTTACCTACCCCCTCGCCTGGCTCCACCTATCACCTCCCAGCATCTGACTTCACCCTCCCACTCGCCTGGCTCCACCTATCACCTCCCAGCTTCTCACTTCACCCTCCCACTCACTTACCTACCCCCTCGCCTGGCTCCACCTATCACCTCCCAGCATCTGACTTCACCCTCCCACTCGCCTGGCTCCACCTATCACCTCCCAGCTTCTCACTTCACCCTCCCACTCACTTACCCTCCCCCTCGCCTGGCTCCACCTATCACCTCCCAGCTTCTCACTTCACCCTCCCACTCACTTACCCTCCCCCTCGCCTGGCTCCACCTATCACCTCCCAGCTTCTCACTTCACCCTCCCAATCACTTACACTCCCCCTCGCCTGGCTCCACCTATCACCTCCCCGCTTCTCACTTCACCCTCCCACTCACTTACCTACCCCCTCGCCTGGCTCCACCTATCACCTCCCAGCATCTGACTTCACCCTCCCACTCGCCTGGCTCCACCTATCACCTCCCAGCTTCTCACTTCACCCTCCCACTCACTTACCTTCCCCCTCGCCTGGCTCCAGCTATCACCTCCCAGCTTCTCACTTCACCCTCCCACTCACTTACCCTCCCCCTCGCCTGGCTCCACCTATCACCTCCCAGCTTCTCACTTCAACCTCCCACTCACTTACCTTCCCCCTCGCCTGACTCCACCTATCACCTCCCAGCTTCTCACTTCAACCTCCCACTCACTTACCTTCCCCCTCTCCTGGCTCCACCTATCACCTCCCAGCTTCTCACTTCACCCTCCCACTCACTTACCTTCCCCCTCGCCTGGCTCCACCTATCACTTCTCAGCTTCTCACTTCACCCTCCCACACACTTACCTTCCCCCTCGCCTGGCTCCACCTATCACCTCCCAGCTTCTCACTTCACCCTCCCACTCACTTACCCTCCCCCTCGCCTGGCTCCACCTATCACCTCCCAGCTTCTCAATTCACCCTCCCACTCACTTACCTCCCCCCTCGCCTGGCTCCACCTATCACCTCCCAGCTTCTCACTTCACCCTCCCACTTACTTACCCTCCCCCTCGCCTGGCTCCACCTATCACCTCCCAGCCTGTGTTGCTTCTCTTCCCCCCACCTTGTTATTTCGATTTCTTCCCCCGTTCTTTCCAGTCCTGATGAAGGGTCTCAGCACAAAACCTCCACTGTTCATTCCTCACCATGGATGCTGCCTGACTGCTGAGTTTCTCGGCATTTTCCACAGATTTTCAGCATCTGCAGAATCTCGTTTGTTTGTAACTGACATGGGCGGTAGGTAAGCACCTCTTTTACCTCAGATGGTTGAAGAAGCTTGGTGTGGGCCCCCAAAGGGGCACGATTGAGAGCATCCTGACTAGCTGCATCACTGCCTGGTATGGGAACTGTACTTCCCTCAATCGCAGGACTCTGCAGAGAGTGGTGTGGACAGCCCAGCGCATCTGTAGATGTGAACTTCCCACTATTCAGGACATTTACAGTGACAGGTGTGTAAAAAGGGCCCGAAGGATCATTGGGGACCCGAGTCACCCCAACCACAAACTGTTCCAGCTGCTACCATCCGGGAAACGGTACCGCAGCATAAAAGCCAGGATCAACAGGCTCCGAGACAGCTTCTTCCACCAGGCCATCAGACTGATTAATTCACACTGATACAACTGTATTTCTATGTTATATTGACTGTCCTGTTGTACATAATATTTATTACAAATTACTATAAATTGCACATTGCCCCTTCAGACAGAGACGTAACGTAAAGATTTTTACTCCTCATGTATGTGAAGGATATTAGAAATAAAGTCAATTCAATTCTCTGTCTCCCTCCCTCCAGTCTCTCTCTACCTCCATCTCCCCTCTGACTTTCACAAACTCCCTCTGTCCTCAGTCTCTCCCAACCTCCCTCACACCTCGATCACTCTCTACCCCCTCTCTCCCCTCCTTAACTCCATCTAGCCGAGATCACTCTGCCACATTCCCCCCTTGGTCTCCCTCTCTCTATCTCCACCTCCCCCAGACACCACAACCTCACCCTCGCCTCCCTCATTTCTTCACCCCTTGGCTTCCTCCAACCTTCCTCTCCCCTCACTCTCTCCCTACTTGCTTCTCCCCTCGGACTTTCCCAACCTCCCCATCCCCTTTGTCTCTGCGTACATCCCTCTTCCCTCGGTCTCTCACTAACCACATCTCCCCTCGGTCCTTCCCTACCTCCCTCTCCCCCCTGGTATCCCCCGCCCTCTACCCTCGGTCTCACCCCAACACCTCCCTTCCTTGGTCTGTCCTCATGTTCTCCCCTCATTCTCTCCCTACCACCCTCTCACCAACTCTATACGTCCTCACTCTGCCTCCCTTCGATTTCTTCCTACCACCATCCCCTCTGGTCGTTCCCTACCTTCCACTCCCCTTGTCTCTTGCTAACCCTCTCCTTCTTGGTCTTACCCTACCTTCCTCTCCCGAGTCGCTCCCTACCTCCCTTTCCACTCACACTCCCTACTACACTCCACCCGCAGTCTCCCCCTGCCCTCCATGTCTTCATACCTTAGTCAACTCTCGGTTACACAGTAACTCCCTCTCGTCTCAGTCTCTCCACCTACCCCTCTCCCACCTCGGTCTCTCTCTACCCTCTATATCCACCAAGCTCCTACTTCCTTCTATCTCTCCCTTCAGACTCCTCCAACCTCTTTCCCACAACTCTCCCTACCTCCCTCACCCCTCGGTCACTCCCTACCTTCCTCACCCCTCGGTCTCTGCCTCCTTCTCTATTCGGAATCTCCACACTTCCCCCTCCCCTCAGTCCTCCCCCGCCTCATCCTCTCCCCTCGGACAGTCCCTGCCTCACCCTCTCCCCTTGGCCGTCCCTACCTCTCCATCTCCCCTCGGTCCACCACCACCTCCCTCTCCCCTTTGGACTCTCACCAACTGCCTCTCCGCACGGTCTCTCGGCACCTCCCTCTCCCCCTGGTCTCTCCCTACATCCCTTTCCCCTCAGACTCTGACTACCTCACACTCTTCCCTCACTCTCACTAACTCCCTCTCCCCCCGGTCTCTCCCTACATCCCTTTCCCCTCAGACTCTGACTACCTCACACTCTTCCTTCACTCTCACTAACTTCCTCTCCCCTCAGATCACTGGACCCGAAGTGCTCCCCAACACATACCTCGGTCACCTGACCTATCTCATTCCCGAACAGGAGATGAAACACTGTCCCTTCTCTAGTTGGTACCTCTATGTATTGCTGCAAAAAACTATCCTGCACACATTTTACAAACTCCAAACCATCCAGCCCTTTGACAGAAGGGGCTTCTCAGTCTATATGTGGAAAATTAAAATCTTCCACAATCACAACCTTGTGCTTACAACAAATATCTGCCATCTCCTTACAAATTTGCTCCTCCAATTCTCGCTCCCCATTAGCTGGTCTGTAATACACCCCTATAAGTGTTACTACACCTTTCCCATTCCTCAATCCCATCCAAATAGCCTCCCTAGATGAGCCGTCTAATCTATCCTGCCAGAGCACTGCTGTAATATTTTCTCTGACAAGCAATGCAACACCTCCCCCTCTTGCCCCTCCGATTCTATCACACCTGAAGCAACGAAATCCAGGAATATTTAGTTGCCAATCACACCCTTCCTGCAACCAAGTTTCACTAATGGCCTCAACATCGAATTTCCAGGTATCAATCCATGCTCTAAGCTCATCCACCTTTCTTACAATGCTCCTAGCATTAAAATAGATGCATTTAAGAAACTCTCCACCTCTTCCTCTCTGTTTATCCCTGACAGTGCAAAGCAACTTTATTATCATTTTCTTCCTTCTTCCCTACATCTTCGGACTGAGTGCTCCCCTTCCCTATCACCTGCCACTGTCGCTTCCCCCAGGTAGGCTGCCCCCCCCCCCCCCACAACAGTACTCAAACAGTACAAACATGGGTACTCTCTAGTACCTGACTCTTTCCCCTCCCTCTCCTAACCGTGACCCACCTGTCTACCTCCTGTGGCCCCGGTGTGATCACCTGCCTGTAACTCCTCTCCATCAACTCTTCACTCTCCCTGACCAGACGAAGGTCATCGAGCTGCAGCTCCAGTTCCCGAACACGGTCCCTTAGGAGCTGCAGCTCGGCGCACTTGGCGCAGATGTGGACGTCCGTGAGGCTCGGAGACTCCAGGACCTCCCACATCCGACACCGAGAACAACAAGCTGCCTTCACACTCATACTTCCCCTTTCCTCAAATAACAGGAAAAACGGAACCCTAAACCTACCTTGCCTCACCCTTTTCCACTTAAGCCCATTGAGCCAAAGCCCTTAAGCCTTCACTCTGTTCCTGGCTCACTCCGCTGCCCGCTGTATAAGGCTGTGTCCTTTTTAAATCTTCCCCGCTTTACTGCACAATGTCACATGCCTCACAGTCCTGTCTCTCTGAACCTCGATGAGAAGAAGAAAAAATCAAAATGGCTGCCGCCACACTCTCGTTCTGATCCTCAGACTTCCTTCTCAAAAATAAGTTTAACTTCGGTCTCTTCCCATCTTGCTCATCCCTTGGTCTCACCGTAACTCCCTCTCTACTAAGTTTCTCTTCACCTCATTCACCCCTCCTCCACTCCCTACCTCATTCCCTCCTCGGTCACTCCTTACCTCACTGTTTCCAACTCACTCTGCCCTCAGGCTCTCCCCAAGTAATTTGCCCCTCACTCTGCCAAACTCCACGTCCCCTTGTTCTCTGTCTATCTCCATCTCTCCTCATCTCTCCCTAACACCCTCTGCCTCGGACTCTCCTTACCTTCCTTTTTTCTCATTCTCTCCCTACTTTCCTCTCCCCTCTGTGTCTCATTACCTCCCTCGGTCTCTCACTACCTCCGTCTCCCTTCGGAGCATCCCTACCCCGTCTCCCTTGGTCACTTTCTAACTCCTCCTCCATGGTCTCTCCCTACTACCCTCCACCCCAGGTCTACTCCCGTCTCCCTCTCCTCTTGGTGTCACATACAGTGCTTTGAAAAAGTATTCAGTCCCCACAACTATTTTTATGTATTACCTACTCAATTTCTAAATTTAAAATATATTGAAGTAGGATATTTTGAGCTAATCCATGAAACAGTGTGCATCATGTCGAATCAAAAGAAAATTCCAAATCCAGTCAACATTTTGCTGAAAATTAAAAACCAAAATTGTGAGACTGAAAAAGTATTCATCCTCAACTCACCCCATTTGCTGATGGAGAAAAATGGAGTATCATTTGAATAAATACCCCTCTCCCGGTAAGGGCCAACAGTATGGTAGATTTTCAAAAGAGCAAACCAAAATGAAGACTAAAGAGCATTCAAGACAAGTGATAATATCGAAGCACAAATCTGGGGAAGGGTACAAGACCATCTCAAAGGCACTGAACATTCCTCAGAACTCAGTGTAGTCCATCGTGAAACAATGGAAAAATACAAAACCACAGCCACACTGCCCAGGTCAGGCGATCCCTCTAAACTTAATTGTTGGAGAAGATTGGCACTTGTAAGAGAGGCTACTGTGACAACAACAGTCACTCTGAGTGAACTGCAGGAGTCAGTGGCTGCAACTGGAGATGAAGTTCATGGCTCCACAATCTTTAAAGCCTTGCACAAAACAAGTATTTATGGTAGAATGGCAAAGAAGCAGCCCTGGCTAAAAAAAAAACTTATCCTTGCCTGTAAATACTGCAAAGAGTCACACAGAAGAAACCGTAAAGGTGTGGAAGAAGGACTTGTGTTCGGATGAGACTAAAGTGGAACTTTTTGGCCTCAACACTAAGCTGTAAGTGACGCATATATCTAATATTGTGCATCAGCCTGGTAACCCATCTATACTGGAATGTATGGTATCCCATCATGCTATGATGATGATTTTCAGCAGCAGAGACCAGAAATCTAGTCAGGATTGATGGGACGATGAATGCTGTTAAATACAGAGAGATCCTGGATAAAAACTTGCTAGCCTCTGCCAGAAAGCTTAAACTGGGAGAAGTTCATCTTTCAGCAGGACAACAAGCCAAATCACACTGCCTGAAAAACCATGGAGTGGCTTCAAATGAAGACAATTGATGTCCCTGAGTGGCCCAGTCAGAGTCCTGACCTTAACCCCATCAAACATCTCTGGCAAGACGTCAAGATTGCTGTCCACCAGCACTCCCAACTAACCTGGCACAGCTTGAGAAAATTTGCAAGGAGGAATGGACAAACCTTGCTCCGTCACATTATGCAGTTAATAGACTTATCTAAACAGACTACTGGCTGTAATAGCTGTGAGAGGTGGTTCAACTGAGCACTGAGCAAAGGGGAATGAATGCTTTTGAACTGCTGACATTTCAGTTTTAGAATTTTTCATTTTTCATGCTTTAAAACTTTCCCTGTTGTTTGGGCTCTACTGTGAAAAAGGAGCATGTGATTCACAAACAAAAATTCTCAGTTAAATTGATCAAAATGCCTGGTTGTAATATTCACGTATGTGATGAAAATGTTGGAGGCTGAATATTTTTACAAGGTACTCTAAGTATTTGATGAAAATTTTTCTTTGTAATTTGAAGGACGACCGTCCAGTTGCACTCACATCTACTGTGATGAAGTACCTTGAGAGGTTAGTCATGGCCAGAATCAACTCCAGCCTAAGCGAGGCCCTGGACCTGCTGCAATTTGCCTGTCACCACAATAGGTCTACAGTGGATACAATCTCACTGGTTCTACACTCGGCCTTGGATCACCTGGACAATAGCGATACCTCTGTCAGGCTGCTGTTTATTGATTACAGCTCAGTGATCAACACCATCATAGCCTCAGTACCAATCAACAACCTCCAAAACCTCCCTCTGTAACTGGATCCTTGACTTCTTCATCAGGAGACCTCAGTCAGTGCAGATGGAAAATAACATTACCTGCTCACTGACAATCAACACCGGCACACCTCAAGGATCAAACTCAGCCCACTGCTCTATTCTCTGTCCACACCAACAACTGTGTGGCTCGGCACAGCTCAATCACCATCTATAAATTTGCCAATAACACAACTATTGCTGGCAGAATTTGAGATGGTGGCGAGGGGGCGTACAGGAGTGAGTAGATCAGCTGGTTGAGTGGTGTCGTAACAACAACCTTGCACTCAACGTCAGTAAGACCGAGAAAATGATTGTGGACTTCAGAAAGGGGAAGTCAAGGGAATACACACCAGTCCTCATTGAGGGATCAGCAGTGGAAAGGGTGAGCAGTTTCAAGTTACTGGGTGTCAACATCTCTGAAGATCGATCCTCAGACCAACATATTGAGCCAATTATAAAGAAGGCCCAACAGTGGCTACATTTCATCAGGAGTTTGAAGGACTTGGTCTGACTCCAAATACACTCGCAAATCTCTACAGATGTACAGTGGAGAGCATTCTAACTGGTTGTATCACCGTCTGGTATGGAGGGTCACTGCACAGAATCAGAAAAAAGTTGCAGAATACTGTAAACTTAACCAGCTCCATCATGGACACAAGCCTTCCCAGCATCGAGGACATCTTCAAAAGTAACTGCTCGAAACAGCAGCATCCATCATTAAAGACCCCATCACCCAGGACATGCCTTTTTCTCCTTGCTACTGTCAGGGAGGTGGTACAGGAGCCTGAAAACACACACTCAACGCTTCAGGAACAGCTTCTTCCTCTCCACCATCAGATCTGTGATAGACAATGAATCCGTTTACACCACTGTAAAAACCGGAATAATATGCTTCGCTCTCTCTTTGCACAACTTGTTTATTTTATTAAAATATATTTCTTATTGTAATTTTTGGTTTTTATCTTGTATTGTAGTGTACTGGGACAAAACAACAAATTAAATGACATATACCAGTGATATCAGACTTGATTCCTCCTCCACAGCTCTCCATTCTTCTAGGGTCCATGTGCCTATCTATGAGTTTCCTTACGCGCCCTATCAAATATAGAAAGGCCTGGAGAGAGTGGACACAGAGATGTGTCCGATAGTGCAGGAGTCTCGGACCAGATTGTACAGCCTCAGAATACAACAATGCCCCTTTAGAACAGAGAGAAACAGTATTTTCTTTAGCCAGAGGCTGGTGAATGAGTGGACTAACCTGGTTAAGTAACATACAACCCAACTTTGCTTTCACATCCCAACATAGCCTCACCACTTCCTCCCAGTGTAATCTCCTCCAGCCTCTCAACACTCCCTCCAGTCCCAGCCTCTCGGAGTGTAATCACTGCATTTCCAGCCGTGCCTTCTCCTCAGTCTTCAAGCCTGAAATTCTCTGCTGAAACCTCTCTGCCTCCCCATCTCCCTCCACTCCCTACAGTTGTTTTACCAAACCGGGTATCTGGACGTTTCTGATCACCAGCTTTAATGCCGTGTGTCCTGGTGTCAAATTGCATTCATAATGTTCCCGAGGTCCCTTCAGTATATTTCCTCCATTAAATACAGGCTGTTTCTGCTCGTCTACAGAAACAATAAATAACATCTACTTCCTCTTACTGTACACAGCACGCAGTTTGTCCCTACAAGACATTACTCACCCAGAAAACCCAGGATCAGCAGCATAACCCTCAGTTCAGCCGGTGACATTCTGGAAATGAAAGATTGGAATTAACTCAGTGAGAAATGACACACTGGGGCTGAGGACAAGGTGTAAATGGGAATGGGAACTGAGGATCGAAAGGTATATCCATCTGTAGTGGGATAGATATATAACTCCCTCACTGAAACCCCACAGGCACAGATGAAACCACCCTCAGTGAGAACCCGCAGAGTCCCCAGGGAAGGAGGTGAGCTCTCCCTCTCTGGATCGCACATACAGTGAGATCTCTGTGACTGAGACCCCAGACAGAGGTGAGAAATCTCTTCCTGAAACCTCACAGATGGATGAGACAGAGGAGCTCCATCCACCTTTATTTATTTACTCTCTCTCTCTCACACTCTCTCCCTCTCTCTCTGCAACACACACAATCACAGAGCACAAGATAAATTTTGAGGTTCAATCAGTTTTGGGGTTATCTACTCACGTGTGACTCCCGATGAGGTGTTGCTGAGTGAACTGGAGGGAGATGGGACCACCTACAACCTCCTCACTCTCTGCTGTGAGTGGTGTCAGACACAGCGACAGGCCAACGACTACTTTCCGCACCGGCTTCTCGAAGCAATGAAACCAGAACTGGGCGGTGGAACAGTTAATGTATGTCTTGAAAAAGTATGCAAAGCAAACAAACATCATCTATCCTGAGGCTCTGTAATGAAGAGCCTATTGTTCCCAGTCAGAGAGCTTCCTCTAACAACCACAGTGATGGGTCAGTATTGAGCAGAGGGACAGGAATGGACACAGGTGCTAGAGAGGAAATAGTCACAGGCTTACTGTCGCCAGGTTTATAATGGGTCAGTATTGTGGAGTGGAATGTATAGATCATCTGTAATGGACAGCAGGCATTAGAGGGGGAGTGGATACAGGATAAACCCCGGTCAGGTTGGTTACAGGGAAGGTTGAATAGGTTATGACTTTATCAAATCTCTGCTCATTCTCCTACGCTTTGGGGAATAAAAGTAAATACAATGATGAGGGGTACAGATAGCGTAAGTGTAAACTGGTGGAGACTAGAACCAGATAAAATTTACAAGGATGTTACCAGGACTTGAGGACCTGAGTTACAGGGAAAGGTTGAATAGGTTATGACTTTATTCGCCAGAGTGTAGGAGAATGAGGGGAGATGTGACAGAGGTTTATTTACCCTATCCATACCCCTCACAATACAATATTATGAAGAGGGTAAATGTAAACAGAGCTTGAATTATTTCAGGGGAACACACGAAGGATCTTTAAGGGAGCTAGGGCTTTACTCTGGAGAGAAGGAGGATGAGAGGAGACATGATCGAGGTATGCAAGATATTAAGAGGAATAGATAGAATGGACAGCCAGCACCTCTTCCCCAGGGCACCACAGCTTTAAGGTAAGGGGTGGGAAGTTCAAGGGGGATATTAGAGGAAGGTTTTTTTTACTCAGAGAGTGGTTGGTGCAAGGAATGCACTGCCTGAGTCAGTGGTGGAGGCAGATACAATAGTGAAATTTAAGAGACTACTAGATAGGTATATGGAGGAATTTAAGGTGGGGGGTGTTACATGGGAGGCAGGGTTCCAGCACAACATTGTGGGCTGAAGGGCCTGTACTGTTCTATATTCTATATCTGCTTCACTGACAGAGAGGCGAGAGCGTGGAACAAGCTGCACGCAAGAGGTGGATGCACGTTCGATTTCAACATTCAAAATAAATTTAGATTGTATAAGGATGGGAGGGGTACAGAGGGTTCTCGTCTGGATGGAGGTCGATTGGACGAGGCAGGTTAATAGTTCAGCATGGACTAGATGGACAGAAAGTCCTGTTTCTGTGTTGTGGTGTTCTGAGACTCTTCTCTGATTTCTGGGTTTTCTCCCCATTGAGAAAATAGTCTATGCCTTTACTCTTTCTAACAAAGTCTATGACCATACAGTTCCCTACACTGTATTCCATCTGACACTTCTTTACCCATTCTCCTAATCTGTCTGAGTCTTTCTGCAGACACTCTGCTTCCTCAACACTACCTGCCCCTCTACTTAACTTCGTATCATCCTCAAACTTTGCACAAAGCTATCAATTCTGTCATCAAAATCACGGATGTTTCATGTGAAAAGAAGCAGTCCCAACACCAAACATCACGACTCACCAGCAGCCAACCAGAAAAGGCCCCGTTTATTCCCACTCATTGCCTCCTCCAGTCAGCCAATCCTCCATCATGCTCGTATCTTCCCTGGGCTCTTATCTTGTTCAACAGCCTCATGTGCAGCACCTTGTCAAAGGCCGACTGAACATCCAAGTAAACAACATCCACTGACTCTCTTTTCTCTCTCCTGCCTGTTATTGTCCCAAAGAATTTCAGAGCTTTCTCAGGCAAGATTTCCCCTAAGGAAACCATGCAGACTACGGCCTATTTTTTCATGTGCCTTCACGTTCCCCAAAACCTCATCGTTAGTAATGGACTCAAACAACTTACCAACCACTGAAGTCAGACTAACTGCCCGATAATTTACTGTCTTCTGCCACCCTCCCTTCTCAGAGAGTGGAGCAACATTTGCAATTTTATAGTGCTCCAAAATCATTCCAGAATTCAGTATTGCTGAAAGATCACAACTAATGCTTCCATAATCCATTCAGCTACCTCTTTCAGAACCCTGGGGTGCAAGTCCATCTGGTTCAGACTTGTCAACCTCCAAAGCCACTTCTCTTTGGTAATAGCAGAATCAGAATCAGGTTTAATATCACTGGTAATTGTCATGAAATGTGTTGTTTTGTGGCAGCAATCCAGTGCAATCAAAACAAAAATAAAACTATACTGTAAATTACAATAAGGTATAGATATATATATACTTAACATAGTCAAAAATCATTTAATTTAATATATATAAAATTTGATTAGAAGTACAAAAACAGCAAAAATGAAAAAGAAAATAGTGAGTGTGCATTGGTTCATTGTCCATTCATAAATCTGATGGTGGGTGGTGGGAAAAAAAACTGTTCCTAATACAATTAGTCTGCGGTTTCAAGCTCTGGCACCTCCTCCTTGACAGTAGCAATGAGAAGAGGGCTTTTCCTGGGTGAAGGATTCCTTCATGCTGGATGCTGTCTTTTGGAGGATTTCCTGTTCAATTAATCCTTGATGTTGGGGAGGTTAGTGTCCCTGATGGAGCTGTCTGAGTTTGCAACTTTCTGTAGCTTTATCTGATCCTGTACAGTATCCCCTCCATTCCGGACAGTGATGAAACAGTTAGAATGCTCTCTGCGGTACCTCTGTAGAAATTTGTGAGAGTCTTTGGTGACAAACCAAATCTCCTCAAACTCTTAAATACAGCCAGTGTCGTGCCTTCTTTGTAATTCTATTAATGTTGGGCCCAGGAGAGATCTTCAGAGATGTTGACACCCAGGTACTTGAAACTGCTTCCCTTTCCACTGCTGATCCCTCATTGAAGACTGGTGTGTGTTCCCTTGACTTCCCCTTGCTGAAGTCCACAGTCAATTCCCTGGTCTTACTGACATTAAGTGCAAGGTTGTTTTTTTGACACCACACAGCCAGCTGATCTATCCCACTCCTGTACACCTCCTCATCACCATCTGAACCGCTGCCAACAATAGTTGTGGAATCGGCAAATTTATGAATGGCGTCTGAGGCACCCACACTCACTTCTGCACACTGACACTCTTGAATTTCTGGCATCCGGTCTTCCACAATGAAGACTAACTGTGGAATATTTGTAAATTCATCCACTATTTCTTTGTCCCCCATTACAACTTCTCCAGCGTAATTTTCCACTGGTCCAATGACCACTCTATATATATCTGAAAAAAAACTTTTGCATCAAGTTTTAATTCATTGGATAGCTTACCTTCATAGTTTACTTTTCTCTCCTTCTTGCTTTTTAAGTTGTCTTCTGTTGGTTTTCATCGGCTTCCCAATCCTTTAGCTTTACACTAAGTTTTGCTTTACATACCCTGTCTTTTGATTTTAATCTATTTTTGACTTCCCTTGTCAGCCTCAACCTCCAGTTAGAACATTTCTTCTTTGAGATGTAAATAAGTTGGGCCTACTGATCCAAATTTTCTCCACTCCGCATGCCCCGACTCTGCCTCGACCTCACCCTGACTACTTCTTCTTGAATATGACGACCTCTCTCTGAATCTGCCTCCCACACACCTTGACCCTCGAGTCAGCCTGGCCCCTTCAGTACAGAACAAAGGGGGGACGAATACATTTGAACTACTGATATTTCCATTTTTGAATGCTTTACAATTTTCCTTGGCTTTTCTCAGCTCCAGTGTGGAAAAAGAAAGAACTTGTCAAGTCAAGTCAAGTCACTTTTATCGTCATTTCGACCATAACTGCATAGTAAAAATGAGACAACATTTTTCAGGACCATGGTGTTACATGACACATTACAAAAACTAGGCTGAACTACGTAAAAAACAACAACACAGAGAAAAAAAAACTCACACAACAACTACACTAGACTACAGACCTACACTGGGTTGCATAAAGTGCACAAAACAGTGCAGGCATTACAATAAATAATAAACAGGACAATAAGGCAGTAAGGTGTCAGGCTGGGCGCTGGGCATTCACCAATAAAGATTCTCAGTTAAATTGATCA
This sequence comes from Hemitrygon akajei, assembly GCF_048418815.1. Classification (NCBI taxonomy): domain Eukaryota; kingdom Metazoa; phylum Chordata; class Chondrichthyes; order Myliobatiformes; family Dasyatidae; genus Hemitrygon; species Hemitrygon akajei. Next base: position 219,675 of record NW_027332104.1, on the reverse strand, counting down.
AAATCCCTGGTTGCATTTCACATTTATGTGAACAAGGTGTTGGGGGGCTGAATACTTTTTCAAGGCACTGTAGAAAGACAGATAGATAGATAAATAAGTGATACTGAGAACATGAGATGTACAGTCCTTGAAAGTGAGTCCATGGGTTGTGGAATCAGGTTACAACTTTCACTCCTGTACCTCCTGCCCAATGGAAGCAGTGGGAAGAGAACACGGTCTGGATGGGGGTCACTGATAATGGATGCTGCTTTCTTGTGTCAACGCTCCTTATCGATGTGCTCAATGGTGGGGGGAGCATTTCGTGGGCACTGGGCTGTATCCACCACTTTTAATAGGCTTCTCTGTTCTTGTGTGCTAGTGTGGGACTGGGACGGATCAACCAGTGAGTGGCGACCCAGGCTTGAGTGGCTGGTGACATATTCTGTTCCCAGTATGTTGCCTTCTTGTATAATGAGATGGAGAGGCCTCAGGATGTAACTCTGGAGCAGGGGGTCTGAATTTCACTGATCAGTAGATTAAATGGCCACAGAAAACTGCCTCTGGGGTAATGTGGAGCCAATATTGTGGGATTAGCGTAGGATCAGTGTCAATGGTGTTTGACGGTCAGCACATACTCAGTGGGCCAAAGGGCCTGTTTCTGTGTTGTGTTACTCTCTCAGCTCTGCTGTCTTTCACTTTCTCACTCTCTCAATACCCCTCCCCTCGAACACCTCAATACATTGTTTTTGACCTGTGACATTTCAGCAAATGTTACCTGTGTCTTTGATATGAAAACCCCTCTGTTCTCTGTGCATTTGCTTTCAGTGATAAACAGGAGAACAGAACAGGGCAGAATTAACCAGAGGGATGTTCCTATTGGAACTGTAATGGCCACAGAAGCAGAGTGAATAATTTGGAATATTTTGCAGAGAAACTGAATATTCAGCTTCACAAACTGCACGGCAGCTCTCTGACCCTCTCTCACTACCCCTCCCTTTCTGTCTCACTCTCTGTACCAGCTCACCACTCTAATCCAGGAACTGTCTGTGGGTGAATTTGCATCTGTGGCTTTCAACACGTGATACCTGTGTGAGTGAAATGAACAGTTCTTTGTTCTGAATCTGAGTTTTCTATTGCCTGTAATTTTCTGTCTTTTGCCTCTGTTTACAATTTTTCATTCCTCCAAAACAAGTCCAGAATCTAGTGATTGTTGAAAGGTCACTACTAATGCCTCCACAATAATTCCAGCCACCTCTTTCAGAACCCTGGGGGGTAGTGCATCTGGTCCAGGTGACTTGTTTATTTTCAGACCGTTCACCTACACAATCACCCTCTCCTTAGTAATGGCAACTACAGTCACTTTTGCGCCAACACTCGAATCTCTGGCACACTGATTGTGCCTTTCGCAGTGAAGACGAACATAAAATACTTATTAAGTTTCTCCACCCATCTTTATACCTTTTTAAGACATCTCCAGCGTCAATTTTCCACTCTTGCTTCTATTTTCGTCTTCATATATCTGAAAAAACCTTTGGTTTCTTCGTTTATATTCTTGCTAAATTAACCTTGAGATTTCATCTTTTCTCCCTTCTTGCTTTTTTGATGCCTTCACTTGGTTTGTAAAATCACCCAGCTTCCCACTAATTATTGCTTTATTGTTGCCCTCTCTTTTGATTTTATTCTGTCTTTGACTTCCCTTATCAGCCACAGTTGCCTCACCCTCCCTTTACAGTATTTCTTCATCTTTGGTATTTATCTATCCTGCACCTTCCGAATTACTCCCAGAAACTCCCGCCACTGCTGGTCTGCCATCATCCCTGCTAATGTCCCCTTCCAATCAATTTTGATTAGCTCCTCTCTCATGCCTCTGCAGTTCTCTTTACTCCACTGTAATACAGATACAGCTGACTTTAGCTTCTCCCTCTCAAACTGCAGGGTTAATTCGATCACATTATGATCTCTGCCTCATTACACAACACCAAATCCAGAATTCTCTTTTTCCTGGTGAGCTCAACCACAAGCTGCTTTAAAAAGCCATCTCGGCGGCATTCTACAAATTCCTTCTTTTGGGATCCAGCCCCAACCTGATTTTCCCAATTTACCTGCAAATTGAAACCGCCATGGCTATCATTCGATTGCCTTTTATACCTGCCCTTTCTAACTCCTGGTGTAATTTGTAGCCCACATCCTAGTTACTGTCTAGAGGCCTGTATATAATTCCCATCAGGGTCTTTTTACCCCTGCAGGTTCTTCCCTTTACCCACAAGGAGTCTACATCTTCCTAATCGTATGCCAACTCTCTCTCAGAATTCAATTCCCACCCCACTCCCTCTGCTTCTCCTCCTGTCCATTCAATACAATATGTATCCTTGCAAGATAAGCTCTCAACCGATCTTCGTTCAACCATGACTCAGTGATGCCCACCATGTCGTACCTGCCCATGTCTGCGATACAAGACTGTCAACAATATTCGTTCAGTGTGAGGATTCAAAGATAACACTTGCAGTACTGTGTTCAGTTTTACCCCCATGTTACCATCAGTTAAATTTATATCCCTTTCAAAGCTTTTTGTCTTTTTATTTATTCTAGAGACTTTTGTAACCTCTCCTGCGCTCTCCTTCCCGTTTACTTTATCCTCACTCTTTCAATGTTGAAATGTTGAACCTCATATTCAGTTTAAAGACAAAATTCACTGATAGCAATTTTGACTGATTGTCTGCCCAAGTTCCACCACCATGTTGGTTTTGGTACCAGAGGTGAGAATACACTAGACCTGGTTTACACTAACATACCAGGAGCATATAAAGCTGTTCCCCTGCCCCACACTGGGCTCTCAGATCACTTGTCTGTTATGCTAATTCCAGCATACAAACCACTGATCAAACTGACCAAACCAGTTCTGAGGGAGCAATCTCAGCATTGCAGGACTGCTTTGAAACACAAACTGGAGAATGTTCAGACAGGCTGCTACCTATGTCAACCACGTAACATCGAGGAATGTGTGGATTCTGTGACCAGCTACACAGAGGAGTGTACTGAGACTGTTACCATCACAAAACACATCCGTGTGGGGCAAGTCAGAATCCATGGCTCACTGCAGAGGGCCATGCACGGCTGAGGGATCGTGATGCTGTCTTTAGATCAGAGGGACGTGACAGCTCTCAGAGAAGCAAGAACTCCATCAGGAAGGTGAAATGGGAGCATTCTCAAAGATTATACAACCACTTTTGTGATACCACAGAAACGAGGCGCATGAAGCAGGGAACTCAGAGGATTACAGACAAATCTAACTTGCACATCAGTGACCAGGACACCTCACTCCCTGACAGGGTGAGTATCTTTTAGCCCGGTTTAATGAACAGAACAAAGTGCTGGTGGAGCAGACACACCACCTGGCTGAAGCAGAGGTGAGGAAGACCCTGCCCAGTGTGAACCAACTCAATGTTGTGTAGCTGGTCGGGCTCTGAAATACTGTCTAGCCCAGCTAACTGAGGTGCTGTTGGATATATTACACATCTCTCCGGAGCAGTCCATTGCCCCTTCGCTTTTCAAGATAACAACCAACTTTCCAGGGCCGAATTCAGATATCTCCACTCTTCCCTCTTAGTCCTGGAGAAGGGTTTTGGCCCGAAACATCGACTGTACTTTTTACCATAGACGCTGTCTGGACTGCTGCAGCATTTGGAGTGTTTTGCTCAAATTTCCAGCATCTACAAGCTGCATCAGACTGGAAGACTCTTCGGAGAGGGGTCTCCCTACCATCCATAGGGGACATTTATCAGGAGTAGGGCTTTCAGTATAATTAAGGATCCCACCCAACCATCCAGCATCGTCTTTGATTTTCTACCATCAGGCAGGAGACTCTGATACATAAAAACAGGAATGGTCAGGATGGGAACCTGTCTCTTCCTTCAGGCCATTAGCTTCAGAACTCCCTGCTACCTGGCATTCAAAGTGTCACCGGATAATTTGTTCTGTACCCTAATATTTAATTTCTGCACATTACTTTGATTATTTATGAACAATTGATTTGTAGATTTTATTCTTACGTTCCAGAGTTATTGTGTGTTATATGTCTGTTAAGTGTAAAACTGTGTTTTAAACCTTGGTCCAGAGAAACTTTGCCCCGTTTCACAGTGTAACTGCACACAGACAAATGACAATAAACTTAACTTGTCTATCCTTCCTCACCGTCTAACTAAACACTGTATCTACTTGTCTGTCCTTCCTCACCGTCTCACTACACACCGTATCTACTTGTCTGTCCTTCCTCACCGTCTCACTACACACCGTATCTACTTGTCTGTCCTTCCTCACCGTCTCACTACACACCGTATCTAATTGTTTGTCCTTCCTCACCGTCTCACTACACATCGTATCTACTTGTCTGTCCTTCCTCACCGTCTCACTACACACCGCATCTACTTGTCTGTCCTTCCTCACCGTCTCACTACACACCGTATCTACTTGTCTGTCCTTCCTCACCGTCTCACTACACACCGTATCTACTTGTCCGTCCTTCCTCACCGTCTCACTACACACCGTATCTACTTGTCCGTCCTTCCTCACCGTCTCACTACACACCGTATCTACTTGTCTGTCCTTCCTCACCGTCTCACTACACACCGTATCTACTTGTCTGTCCTTCCTCACCGTCTCACTACACACCATATCTACTTGTCCGTCCTTCCTCACCGTCTCACTACACACCGTATCTACTTGTCCGTCCTTCCTCACCGTCTCACTACACACCGTATCTACTTGTCCGTCCTTCCTCACCGTCTCACTACACACCGTATCTACTTGTCCGTCCTTCCTCACCGTCTCACTACACACCGTATCTACTTGTCCGTCCTTCCTCACCGTCTCACTACACACCGTATCTACTTGTCTGTCCTTCCTCACCGTCTCACTACACACCGTATCTACTTGTTTGTCCTTCCTCAGCGTCTCACTACACACTGTATCTACTTTTATACCATCTGCCCCATCCTCGACCCCATCACTCCAGTTTCCACTCCCCTGACAAATTAGTTTAAACCCTCCACAACATCTCGACCAAACCCACCCACAGTGATATTGGTTCACCTCGGGTTCAGATGTAAACCAACATCCCTTCGACTGCTCTCTACTCTGCAGATGTTGGGTTTCCTGACATGGATTCTACTGAACTACTTTGTCAGTCCTGAAGAGGGGTCTCAGCCCAAAATGTCTTATTATCCTATCTTTTTATAATAAAATTGCCTGCTCCAGCCTCCTAAATTAAAACCTGAATCCACATATTTTACCAAAAGCATCTTAAATTGTAAGTGCACTCTTCTGAAGCATCCCTATAGCCATACATTTATTGACCAATTATTGTGTTTCTATACTCAGAGCGTGCGGCACAGAGATTATAAACGTTGAAATCCGGCTCTTTAACCATCAACAATCGACAATGTAGTGGGGGGAGATAAAGATGGTACCAGAGGTTTTTGCAGACACAGGCAATGTCTTCCAGTACATCCAGAAAACAGCTTCTTTTTCTCTTCTCGTGTCTCTTGTTAAGGTGGCTGTGGTCCTGACGGAGTCCGTGATCTACAGCTGTTCTCAAACTGAGGTTTTTCACAGGGACGGGTTCTCACTCTCGGACTTGCTGAGCAGCCAGCTCTTTCAGCGTCCCGAGTGTGGCCTGGAAGATGTGACCCTTTGTGGTGTGGCCCTACCGATGACCCAATTCCCCACTGATGTCACCGACTGAAGTGTGGTGGCAGATTGAGACAGTAGACACTCTCTCGATTGTGAGAGTCTGACGGTCTCCGGGTCAGGGAGTCAGATTATGCGAGCTGTTGGTCTCACCTCTCACTGTTGCAGGAGCGATACCCCTCTCCCTTGCTTGTGAGACAGAGCCAGTCTGAGATGGCAAAGTGTTGGAACAGACAGAAGCTTTTGATGGACTCCAGATCTTGGTATCAACAAGGTGTAGGAGGGTATGAACCAAGGGTGTTTAATTGGGATTGGTGTAGATGGGTACCTGATGGTCAGCATGGGCTGGATGGGCCAAAAGGCCTGTCAGTGCTACAATTTTTCATGGCTCCAGTGGTTTCAAAGTTTGAAGTAAATTACCAATGTACATACAGTACATGTTGTCAGATACCGGCCTGAGATTTATTTTCTTGCAGGCAGACACAGTGTCACAGAGAAATACAATATAATCAATGAAAATCTACAGACAGATAAAGACCAACAACCAATGTGAAAAGACAAACTGTGTAAATATATAAAAACATGAATAATAGATGGATAGACATAGTGCCTTGAAAAAGTATTCTGCCCCATAACAATTTTGAAATTTTCCTGTCTCACTTTCTAAATTTAAACTCTATTGAAATCGGATTTTTGAGCAAATCTATAAAACTGTGCATCATGTTGAATCAAAAGAAAAAATCCAAAACTTGTCAACAATTCACTAAAAATTAAAAATCAAAATTGTGAGGCTAAAAGAGCATTCCTCCCCTTTGTAATTACTACACTGACTTTCTTCTGGTGCAATACATTACCTTACCAACTCACCCAACCTGCTGATGTAGAAACTTGGAGGATCACCTGTTTTCCATGAATTCATAAGAATAAGTACCCCAACTCTCTGTCAGGTCCAAATATCCGGAAGATTTTCAACAGACAAAACCTAAATGAAGTCAATAGTTCATTCAAGACAAGTCAGGGAAATGATAATAGAGAAGCACAAATCGGGGAAAGGGTGCAAGACCATCCCAAAGGCACTGAACATACCTCAGAGCACAGACAGTCCATGGTGAAACCACAGCCACACTGTCTCGGTCAGGCTGCCCCCTCAGAACTCAGTCACCGGAGAAGATTGGCACTTGAAAGAGAGGCTCCTGTCAAGTCAACAAAAACAAAGTTCAAAGTCCATTTACTATCAAAGTATGTATAAATTGTATAATTGACGAGATTTGTCTCCATATAGGCAGCCATGAACAAGAAACCTGTAACAATCCATAAAAAAGACCAACTAACACCCAAAGCACAAAATGAGAGGAAAAGACCAAACACAAATCATGCAAACAACAAAAGCAAACAACATAAGCAAGCAACAGCATTCAAAATGAAAGTGAGTCCGTGGACCCGAAGCCCAGAGCCGGCCCACAGCCTCAGTCTCAATGCAGCAGCAAACAGAAAAAGCCAGACCCTTGCTTCTGGTCCCAACAACCTGCGATTTCAATCGATCTGTCCCAGCGTTTAAATTGTCTAATCTCCCAAATCAGGATTCGGGCCCTGTCACTTCGCTATGGCCCATATCCTACCTTTCCAAATAGGCCACGCACTTACAGTGATCAGACCTCATCTCAGTTTATGTGGACGAGCTCCGAAACCCCTCTCCACTCCCCAAGCCCAGACTCAGTTTCGACCTCGTTCTGACTACTTCTCCTTGAACATGACTCGACCTCTCTCCGAATCCATCTCACACCCACACACCTCGATTCTCCAGTCAGCCTCGCCTTTCCTTGCCTCTTCATTATTTACAGTGAATGTTTACCACAATGTTCCACAGAAAAAGTGTTATGAATAAAGTCTTCAGAAGAGCCATCTTAAACTGAAGCCACCCTGTCACTCTGAGTGAGCTTCAGAACTCAGTGGCTGCGACTGGAGATGAAGTTCATGGCTCCACAATCTCTAAAGCCTTCCACAAAAAGGGTAATTATGGAAGAGTGACAAGGGAGAAGTCTTGGCTAAAAAAACATATCCTTGCCCACAAAGCTAATACAAACTTATCCTAAAAGAATATTGCCAATATCACCAGCTGTGAGAAATGTTTCAACTAAGTACAGAGCGAAGGGGGATGTATACTTTTGAACTGCCGGCTTCTCAGGTTTTGAATTCTTAATCTTTTAAACTTTACAATTTTACGTTTTTCCCAGCTGCACTGTGAAAAAAGGAGCACGTGATTCACAAATAAAAACTCTCAGATAAATTGATCTAAATCGCTGGTTGCAATAAACATGAATGTGAACAAAATGTTGGGTGCTGAATTCTTCTACAAGGATCAGGGACGATATATATTGAGACGATATAATATCTAAGCATCAGAGTGTTAAATCCATCTGGGTAGAGATGAGGAATAGTAAAGGAAAAAATCACTGGTGGGAGTTGTCTATCGGCCACTGAAAAATAACACTACAGTGGCACAGGGAATGAGCAGAGAAATATCTGAGGCATGTAAGAATGGAACAGCAGTTTTCGTGCAGGACTTTAACTTGCACATCGATTGGGGGGATCAAGTTGGTCGAGGCACTCTTGAGGAGGACTTCATAGAATGTACCCATGACAGGCTTCTTGAAATGCATGTTACTGAAACTACAAGGGAATGCGCTATCTTTGATCTGGTCTTGTGCAATGAGATGGGTAAAAATAGTGATCTTTTAGTTAGGGATCCACTTGCAAAGAGTGATCACAGGACGACCGAGTTTCTCATACAAATGGAGGGTGCAATAGTCCAATCTAAAACCAGTACATTGTGCCTAAACAATGGAGACTGCAGTGGGATGAGGGAGGATTTGGCTTGTGTAGACTGGGAACACAGGCTATATGGTGAGACAGCTGAGGAACAGTGGGAGAGATTTTTCAGGGTGCTCGAAAGCATATTGAGTTGAAAGCAAGGGTGGGGAAAGTCAGCTTTGGATAACGAAGGAAATAAAAGGCACCAAACTTAAAGCTTGTGCGTACAAAGTCTCCAAGAGTTGTGTGAAACTGGAAGATTGGGAAAACTTTAAAAAGCAACAAAGAACCACGAAGTAAGCAATAAAGAAATAGAAGCAATATTATCAAAATAAAGTAGCATAAAATATAAAAATGGATAGTAAAAGCTTTTATAATTATACAAAGCAGAAAAGGGTGGCTAAAGTGAACATTGGTCTCATGGAGGATGAGAAAACTGAATTGCTATTGGGGAATGAGGAAATGGCCGAGGCTTTGAATGACTATTTTATCTTCATTGTGGAGAACACATCTAACATGCCAAAGAGAGATATGGATGTGATGGGAGGCGAGGAACATCTGTACAACAGCTATCAATAAAAGAGACTGCGGTAAGCGAACATGTGCGGGTGGAGACAGGCAAGTCCCCTTGTCTTGAAGGAATGCATCCCAGGGTACTGAATGAAATGGCAGTAGTAGAGGCTTTGGTGATAATTTACCAAAATTGTCTGGACTCTGTTCAGGTCTCAGCAGATTGGAAGACAGTGAATATCATACCACTGTTCAAGAAAAGGATGTAGGCAAAAGGCAGGTATCTATAGGCCAGTTAGTTTAACATCTCTAGTTGGGAAAATGCTTGAAGCTAACATTTAAGAAATAGCGAGGTATCTGGAAAGTAATGGATCCTTCAGGCAGACACAGCATGAATTCGGCAAAGGCAGGTCTTGTTTGACAAAGTTACTAGAATTCTCTGAGGATATAATGAGCACAGTGGGTAGAGGGGATCAGATGGACATTGTCTACATAGACTTCCAGAAGGCATTTGATAAGGTGTTGCATAAAAGACTTATTCATAAGATAAGGATGCATAAAGCTGGGGGATGTATGAGCATGGATAGAAGATTGGTTAACTAATAGAAAGCAAAGAGTTGGGATACATGGGTGTTACTCTGGTTGGCAGTGGTGAGTGGTATGTCACAGGGGTCAGTGCTGGGCCCACAATTGTTCATGATATACATTAATGATCTGGAGAAGTGTAGTTTATCTAAGTCTGTAGATGATGCTAAATTGAGTGAAAAAGCAAATTGTGAGGAAGATTGGGAGAGTCTGCAAAGAGATATAGATAGGTTAAGTGAGAGGGCAAGGGTCTGGGAGATAGAGTACAATGTTGGTAAATGCAAGTTCATTATTCATCCATGTTGGAAGGAAAAATTGAAGATCAGATCATTATTTAAATGGTAAAAATTGCAGCTTGTTGTTGTGCAGAGGGACTGGGGAGTGCATGTGCATGAATCACAAAAGGCTGGTTTGCAGGAGCAGCAGCCTATCAAGAAGGCAAGTGGAATGTTGACCTTCATTGCTGGAGGGATTGAATTTAAGAGCAGGGTGGTTATGCTGCAACTGTACAATGTACTGGTATGGCTACACTGGAGTATTGCATGCAGTTCTGGTCTCCTTACTTGAGGAAAGATAGACTGGCTTTGGAGGTGGTGCAGGAGAGGCTCACTAGATAGATTTCAGAGGTGAGGGGGTTAGACTATGAGGAGAGATTGAGTCACCTGGGACTGTACTCACTGGAATTCAGAAGAACGAGAGGAAATCTTATAGAAATATATAACATTATGAAAGCGATAGATAAGATTGTGGCAGGAAAGTTGTTTCCATTGGTAGGTGAGACTAGAACGAGGAGACATAACCTCAAGATTTGGGGAGTAGATTTAAGAGGGAGATGAGGAGGAACTGCTTTTCCCAGAGAGTGGTGAATCTGTGGAATTCTCTACCCAATGAAGCAGTAGAGGCTACCTCAGTAAATATATTTAAGACAAGGTTGGATAGATTTCTGCATGGTAGGGGAATTAAGGGCGATGGGGAAAAGGCAGGTAGGAGGAGTTGAGTCCATGGCCAGATCAGCCATGATCTTATTGAATGACAGAGCAGGCTCGACAGGCCAGATGGCCGACTCCTGCTCCTATTTCTTATGCATTGTAGATAAATAGATAAATAAATAATACCGAGAACACGAGGTGTAGAGTCCTTAAAAGTGAGTCCAAAGGTTGTGGAATCAGTTTAGGATGGAGGCAAGTGAAGTTATCCACTCTGATTTTGCAGCCTGATGGTTGAAGGGTAACAACTGTTCTTGAACTAGTGATGTGAGATGCAAGACTCCTGTATCTCCTGCCCAATAGAAGCAGTGGGAAGAGACCATAGTCTGGGTGGTAGGAGTCCGTGATCATGGATGCTGCTTTATTCTATCAACACTCCTTGTAGATGTGCTCAGTGGTGGGGAGAGCTTTTCCTGTGATAGTCTGGGCTGACCCCACCACTTTTAACAGGCTTCTCCGTCCTTGTGTACTGGTGTGGGACTGGGACAAATCAGTCTTGAGGGGCTGGGACATCTTCTGCTCCTGGTGTGTTGTCTTCTTGCATAATGAGATGAGGGGCCTCAGGAGGTAACACTGGAGCAGAGTCCTGGTTTCATTCCATGCACTGATCAGCAGATTAAATGGCCACAGAAAACTGCCACTGGGGGAATGTGGAGACAATAACGTGTGATTAGGGTAGGATCAGTGTCAATGGTGTTTGATGGTCAGCAGGTACCCAGTGGGCCAAAGAGCCTGTTTCTGTGTTGTATGACTATGATTCTTACTCCCTTCCTCCCTCACCTCCGCTGTCTTTCACTTTCTCACTCTCCCAATGCAACTCCCCTCGAACACCTCAATGCATTGTTTTTGACCTGTGACCTTTCATCAAATGTGACCTGTGTCTATGATGTGAAAACCCCTCTGTTCTCAGTCTTTTTGCATCCGGTGGCAAACAGGAGAACAGAACAGGGCAGAATTAACCAGAGGGATGTTCCTATTGGAACTGTAATGGCCACAGAAGCAGAGTGAATAATTTGGAATGTTTTGCAGAGAAATTGAATATTCAGCCCAACAAACTGCATGGCATCTCTCTGACCCTCTGCTTTCTCTCCCCCCCTCCCCACCCCATCTCTCCCTGTACCACCTCACCACCACATTCAGGAACTCCGCTCACTTCCGTGGGTGAATTTGCATCTCTGGCTTTCAATACGTGACACCTGCGTGAGTGAAATGAACAGTCCATTGTTCTCAATCTGTGTGTTTTTGTTGCCAATGATTTCCTGTTGTTTGCCTCCCACCCTTCAGAAAGAGTGGAGTGGCATTAACAATTTTCCATTCCTCCAAAACCAGTCCAGAATCTAGTGATTGTTGAAAGATCACTACTAATGCCTCCACAATCATTTCAGCCACCACTTTCAGAACCCTGGGGTGTAATCCATCTGGTCCAGGTGACTTATCGACTTTCAGACCTTTCACCTACCCAAACACCTTCTCCTTAGTAATGGCAACTGAACTCATTTCTGGCATACTGACTGCAATCTTTCACAGTGAAGACCTACACAAAATACTTATTAAGTTTGTCCACCTTTCTTATTCCACATTACAACCTTTCCAGCATCATTTTCCACTCTTGTCTGTACTGCACTCTTCAATTATCTGAAAAAGCTTTTGGTTCCTTCTTTTATATTATTTCATCGATTCTCCTTATTCTTTTTTTCTATTGCCTTCGCTTGGTTTTTAAAGTCCTCTAGATTCCACTAAACATTGCTTTATTCTGTGCCCTCTCTTTTGCTTTTATCCTGTCTTTGACTTCCCTTTTCAGCCACATTTGCCTCACCCTCCCTTTACAATATTTCTTCATCTTTGGTATTTATCTATCCTGCAACTTCTGAATTACTCCCAGAAACTCCAGCCATTGCTGCTCTGCCAACACCACTGATGATGTCCGCTTCCAATCAACTTTGATCAGCTCCTCTCTCATGCCTCTGTAGTTCTCTTTACCCCACTGTAATACTGATACATCTGATTTTAGCTTCTCCCTCTCAAACTGCAGGGTGAATTCTATCATATCATGATCACTGCATCATTACATAACACCTAGACCTGTCTTTTCCTCTGTCGGCTCAATACAAACTGGGGATGTGAGGGGTAAGTGTTTTACTCAGAGAGTGATTGATGTCTGGTGTGGTGGTATAGTCAAATACACGAGAGGCTTTTAAGAGATGTTTAGATAGACACATGGATGTGTGGAAGATGTTGGGATATGGACATTCTGTAGGTTGGAGGGATTAGTCTGTTTGATTTGCTTTTAGCCGTATCGGCACAACATTATGGGCTGAAGGAGCTGTTCCTGTGCTTTACTGTTCTGTTTTACGTCTGTGTCCTTCAGTGGCCCAGTGAGAGTCCTGACCTTCACTCGATCAAACATCACTGGCAAGACGACAATAAAACTGTCTACTGCCACTCCCCAACTAATCTGGCACAGCTTGAGCAAATTTGCAGGGGTTAATGGGCAAATCTCGCTCCATTACGTTGAGCAAAGCGAATAAAGACTAATCTAAAAAGATTATTGGCTGTAATAGCTGTGAGAGGTGGTTCAGTTAAGTACTGAGCAAACGGGATGAATATTTAGACTAATGACGTTTCAGTTTTTGAATTTTTAGTTTCACCATACTTCAACGTTTTCCTTGCTTTTTTGGCTCCATTGTGAAAAAAGGAGCACATGATTCACAAATAAAAATTTTCAGTTAAATTAATCAATATCCCTTGTTGCAATACACATTAAGGTGAACAAGGTGTTGGGATCAGTTTAGTATTGAGGTGAGTGAAGTTATCCTCACTGGTTCAGCAGCCTGATGATTGAAGGGTAATAACTGTTCTTGACCTGGTGGAGTGAGACCCAAGGCTCCTGTACCTTCTGCCCAATGGAAGCAGTGAGAAGAGAGCACGGTCTGGATGGGGGTCACTGATGATGGATGCAGCTTTCTTATGTCAATGACCTTCTTGATGTGCTCAATGGTGGGGAGGACTGTTTCTGTGTTGTCTGACTCTGTGACTCACACTCTCTCTCCCTCCCCCCCTCACCTCAACTGTCTTTCACTTCCTTCCTCTCCGCTTTCCCCACCCCCAACACCTCACATTGTGCCAATGCCTCTTGATTCAACCTGTGACCTTTCACCAAATGTGACCTGTGTCTCTGATGTGAAAACCCCTCTGTTCTCAGTCTGTTTGCATCCGGTGGCAAACAGCAGAACCGAACAGTGCAGAATTAACCAGAGGGATGTTCCTGTTGGAACTGTAATGGCCACAGAAGCAGAGTGAATAATTTGGAATGTTTTGCAGAGAAATTGAATATTCAGCCCCACAAACTGCATGGCATCTCTCTGACCCTCTCCTTTCTCTCCCCCCTCCCACCCCACCTCTCCCTGTACCACCTCACCACCTCATTCAGGAACTCCGCTCACTTCCGTGGATGAATTTGCATCTGTGGCTTTCAATACGTGATACCTGTGTGAGTGAAATGAACAGTCCATTGTTCTCAATCTGTGTGTTTTTTGTTGCCAATGATTTCCTGTTGTTTGCCTCCCACCCTTCAGAAAGAGTGGAGTGACATTTACAATTTTCCATTACTCCCAAACCATCCCAGAATCTAGTGATTGTTGAAAGATCGCTACTAATGCCTCCACAATCATTTCAGCTACCTTTCAGAACACTGGTGTGTAGTCCATCCGGTCCAGCTGACTTACCGACTTTCAGACCTTTCACATATCCAATCACCTTCTCTTTAGTAATGGCAACTGAACTCATTTCTGGCATACTGACTGCATCTTTCACAGTGACGACCAACACAAAATACTTATTAAGTTTGTCCACCTTTTTTATTCCACATTACAACCTCTTCAGCGTCATTTTCCACTCTTGTCTTTACTGCACTCTTCGATTATCTGAAAAAGATTTTATTTTCTTCTTTTATATTATTTCATCAATTCTCCTTATTCCTTTCTTTATTGCCTTCACTTGGTTTTTAAAGTCCTCTAGATTCCACTAATTATTGCTTTACTCTGTACCCTCTGTTTTGCTTTTATCCGGTCTTTGACTTCTGTTTTCAGCCACAGTTGCCTCACCCTCCCTTTACAGTATTTCTTCATCTTTGGTATTTATCTATCCTGCAACTTCTGAATTACTCCAGGGAACTCCAGCCATTGCTGCTCTGCCAACACCCCTGATGATGTCCCCTTCCAATCAACTTTGGCCAGCTCCTCTCTCATGCCTCTGTAGTTCCCTTTACCCCACTGTAATACTGATACATCTGATTTTAGCTTCTCCCTCTCAAACTGCAGGGTGAATTCTATCATATCATGATCACTGCGCCATTACACAACACCTAGACCTGTCTTTTCCTCTGTCGGCTCAATACAAACTGGGGATGTGAGGGGTAAGTTTTTTACTCAGAGGGTGATGGATGCCTGGTGTGGTGGTAGAGTCAAATACACGAGAGGCTTTGAAGAGATGTTTAGATAGACATATGGATGTGTGGAAGATGTTGGGATATGGACATTCTATCGGTTGACGGGATTAGTCTGTCTGATTTGCTTTGTAGCTGGATTGGCATAACATTACTGGCTGAAGGAGCTGTTTCTGTGCTTTACTGTTCTATGTTTTATGTCCGTGTCCTTGAGTGGCCCAGTTAGAGTCTTGACCTTCACTCGATTGAATATCTCTGGCAAGACGACAATAAAACTGTCTACTGCCACTCCCCAACTAATCTGACACAGCGTGAGCAAATTTTCAGGGGTTAATGGGCAAATCTCGCTCCACTACATTGTGCAAAGTGAATAAAGATTTATGTGAAAAGACTATTGGCTGTAATAGCTGTGAGAGGTGGTTCAGTTTAGTACTGGGCAAACGCGATGAATATTTAGACTAATGATGTTTCAGTTTTTGAATTTTTAATTTCACCATACTTCAACGTTTTCCTTGCTTTTTTGGCTCCATGGTGAAAGAAGGAGCACGAGATTCACAAATAAAAAAAATTAATCAATATCCCTTGTTGCAATACACATTAAGGTGAACAAGGTGTTGGTATCAGTTTAGTATTGAGGTGAGTGAAGTTATCCTCACTGGTTCAGCAGCCTGATGATTGAAGGATAGTAACTGTGCTTGACCTGGTGGAGTGAGACCCAAGGCTCCTGTACCTCCTGCCCAATGGAAGCAGTGAGAAGAGAGCACGGTCTGGATGGGGGTCACTGATGATGGATGCAGCTTTCTTGTGTCAATGACCTTCTAGATGAGCTCAATGGTGGGGAGGCCTGTTTCTGTGTTGTCTGACTCTGTGACTCACACTCTCTCTCCCTCCCCCCCTCACCTCAACTGTCTTTCACTTTCTTCCTCTCCGCTTTCCCCACCCCCAACACCTCACATTGTGCCAATGCCTCTTGATTCAACCTGTGACCTTTCACCAAGTGTGACCTGTGTCTCTGATGTGAAAACCCCTCTGTTCTCAGTCTGTTTGCATCCGGTGGCAAACAGGAGAACAGAACAGGGCAGAATTAACCAGAGGGATGTTCCTGTTGGAACTGTAATGGCCACAGAAGCAGAGAGAATAATTTGGAATGTTTTACGGAGAAACAGAATATTCAGCCCCACAAACTACATGGGCATCCCTCTGACCCTCACTCACCTCACCCCCCCCCCCCACCTTTCTGTCTCACTGTCCGTATCAGCTCAGCACCCTATTCCAGGAACTCATCTCAGTTCTGTTAGTGGGTGAATTTGCATCTGTGGCTTTCAACATGTGATACCTGCGTGAGTGAAATGAACAGTCCATTGTTCTCAATCTGTGTGTTTTTTCTTGCCAATGATTTCCTGTTGTTTGCCTCCCACCCTTCTTAAAGAGTGGAGTGACATTTACAATTTTCCATTCCTCCCAAACCATCCCAGAATCTAGTGATTGTTGAAAGATCACTACTAATGCCTCCACAATCATTTCAGCTACCTCTTTCAGAACCCTGGGGTGTAGTCCATCCGGTCCAGTTGACTTATCGACTTTCAGACCTTTCACGTATCCAATCACCTTCACCTTCGTAATAGCAACTATACTGACTTCTGCCCTCTGACACTCGAATTTCTGGCTGACTGATGGTGTCTTTCACAATGAAGGCAAATACAAAATACTTATTAAGTTTTTCCGCCTTTCATAATACTGCATTATGACCTCTCCAGTGTCATTTTCCACTTGTCTCTATTTTACTTTTTGCATACCTGAAAAACCTTTTGTTTTCTTCTTTTAAGTTACTGGCTAATTAACCTTCACATTTAGTCTTTTGTCGTTATTGCTTTTTTTATTGCCTTCATTTAGTTTTTAAAACCTTCCAGCTTCCCACTAATTATTGATTTACTGTATGCCCTTGCTTTCGATCTTATGCTGTCAATGACTTCCCTTTTCAGCCACAGTTGCCTCATCTTCCCTTTGCAATATTTCTTTATCTTTGGTATTTATCTATCCTGCATTTCCAAATTACTCCCAGAAACTCCAGCCATTGCTGCTCTGCCATCATCCCTGATAATGTCTCCTTCCAATCAACTTTGGCCAGCTCCTCTCTCATGCCTCTGTAGTTCCCTTTACCCCACTGTAATACTGATACATCTGATTTTAGCTTCTCCCTCTCAAACTGCAGGGTGAATTCTATCATATCATGATCACTGCGTCATTACACAACACCAAATCCAGGCGTCTTTTCCCTGGCGGGCTCAACCACGAGCTGCTTTAAAAAGCCATCTCATAGGCATTCTACAAATTCCTTCTTTTGGGATCCAACACCAGCATGATTTTCCCAATCTACCTGCAAATTGAAACCCCCATGGTTATCATTACATTGTCCTTTTTACATGCCCTTCCTATCTCCTGTTGCAATTTGTTGTCTACATCCTAGATACTGTTCTGAGGCTTGTGTAAATAGAATTGGAATTGACCTTACAACCTTCATATACACGAGTAAAAGTCTTATGTGGGGCTCTCAGTACCAGTAACTGTGGTGTTAACTGTTCAGGCTAACAAAATGGCTTCTCTGTATTGTTATAATAAAATGGCTTCTCTGTAATGTTACTTAATGCTGCAATGGGTTTCTGTATCTGGAATGTTTGGGTTATAACTGTAGCTAAGGGGGGAACTAGCCAATCGAGAATTGTTATACTATCTTGTATCTGTGAGCTGAGCAGGAGTTCACGGTCTTTTTCGGGAGGCGAGCGAGGAGGATGACGTGTGAGGAGAGGACAGCGGTTCCAGGACAGTGGATACTGGATGTCGGCGGTTAGGACGGTGGCCGAAGGCTCGGAAGGTCGTTGTGGATGGAACCGGAGGCGTGAGCTCCAACGTATTAAAAGATTATGTGCACAAACTGATAAACTTACTGATTTGGCACCTTTAGGTTATCTGATTCTACTAACCCGTCACTAAGAAATCACTATAAAGTTGCAATTATTTACTCGCCTTTGGTGTATTGTCTGATATTTGTGTTGCGGGTGTGTCTGGGGGGGGGGGCATTACACCGTATTTACACCGAAGTATTTTACTATTGGTGGGGCGATTGCGGTTCACCCTTGGTGAATGGGGGTAAATTGGGGGCACAGATGCTACACTTGCAAGCAGAACTAGAGCCACAACTGTACTTACACCTCCTCCCTCAGTACCGTTCAGGGCCCTAAAAAGTCCTTCCAGGTGAGCTGAGTCTGTTGGAGTCATCTACTGTATCCGGTGCTCCTGGTGTGGCCTCCTGTATACCAGAGAGCCCCAATGAAAATTGGGAGACCGCTTCATCGAGCACCTACTTTCTGTCCGAAAATAAAAGCAGGATTTCCCAGTGACCACCCCTTTCAATTCTGCTTCCCATTCCCATTCCAACAGATCAGTCCATGGCAACTTCTACTGTCGTGATGAGGCCACACTCAGGCTGGGGAGCAACACTTTATATTCTGTCTGGGAGCATCCAACCAGATGGCATGAACATCGATTTCTCGAACTTCCCCTCACTCACTCACATACACACACACACTCACACACTGATACACAGAGACAACACACACACACCTACCTATCGGATGAAGGGATGTAATTCTCATCCTTGGGGTCATCGAAGAATTAGTAAACTTCATCGGAATCCACCTCACTCAGTTCCTCCTAGCAGTCATTGTTACTGAGGGGTAGAGGATATGGGAGATGAGGGGAGGGAGGCAGGAAGGTGGCAGAACAACTTGAGTGTGTGATGGGATAGTGTGGAGGGAGATTCACTCTGTGTCTGACCCCGGGAATGTGTGATGGGACAGTGTAGAGGGAGCTTCGCTCTGTGTCTGACCCCGGGAGTGTGTGATGGGACAGTGTGGAGGGAGATTCACTCTGTGTCTGACCCCGGGAGTGTGTGATGGGACAATGGGGAGGGAGATTCACTCTGTGTCTGACCCTGGGAGTGTGTGATGGGACGGTGTGCAGGGAGATTCACTCTGAGTCTGACCCCGGGAGTGTGTGATGGGACAGTGTGGAGGGAGATTCACTCTGTGTCTGACCCCGGGAGTTTGTGATGGGATGGTGTGGAGGGAGATTCACTCTGTGTCTGACCCCGGGAGTGTGTGATGGGACGGTGTGGAGGGAGATTCACTCTGTGTCTGACCCCGGGAGTGTGTGATGGGACGGTGTGGAGGGAGATTCACTCTGTGTCTGACCCCGGGAGTGTGTGATGGGACAATGGGGAGGGAGATTCACTCTGTGTCTGACCCTGGGAGTGTGTGATGGGACGGTGTGCAGGGAGATTCACTCTGAGTCTGACCCCGGGAGTGTGTGATGGGACAGTGTGGAGGGAGATTCACTCTGTGTCTGACCCCGGGAGTTTGTGATGGGATGGTGTGGAGGGAGATTCACTCTGTGTCTGACCCCGGGAGTGTGTGATGGGACGGTGTGGAGGGAGATTCACTCTGTGTCTGACCCTGGGAGTGTGTGATGGGACGGTGTGGAGGGAGATTCACTCTGCGTCTGACCCCGGGAGTGTGTGATGGGACGGTGTGGAGGGAGATTCACTTTGTGTCTGACCCTGGGAGTGTGTGATGGGATGGTGTGGAGGGAGATTCACTCTGTGTCTGACCCCAGGAATGTGTGATGGGACGGTGTGGAGGGAGCTTCACTCTGTGTCTGACCCCGGGAGTGTGTGATGGGACGGTGTGGAGGGAGCTTCGCTCTGTGTCTGACCCCGGGAGTGTGTGATGGGACGGTGTGGAGGGAGATTCACTCTGTGTCTGATCCTAGGAGTGTGTGATGGGACGGTGTGGAGGGAGATTCACTCTGCGTCTGACCCCGGGAGTGTGTGATGGGACGGTGTGGAGGGAGATTCACTTTGTGTCTGACCCTGGGAGTGTGTGATGGGATGGTGTGGAGGGAGATTCACTCTGTGTCTGACCCCAGGAATGTGTGATGGGACGGTGTGGAGGGAGCTTCACTCTGTGTCTGACCCCGGGAGTGTGTGATGGGACGGTGTGGAGGGAGCTTCGCTCTGTGTCTGACCCCGGGAGTGTGTGATGGGACGGTGTGGAGGGAGATTCACTCTGTGTCTGACCCCGGGAGTGTGTGATGGGACGGTGTGGAGGGAGATTCACTCTGTGTCTGACCCCGGGAGTGTGTGATGGGACGGTGTGGAGGGAGATTCACTATGTGTCTGACCCCGGGAGTGTGTGATGGGACGGTGTGGAGTGAGATTCACTCTGTCTGACCCCGGGAGTGTGTGATGGGACGGTGTGGAGTGAGATTCACTCTGTCTGACCCCGGGAGTGTGTGATGGGATGGCATGGAGGGAGATTCACTCTGTGCCTGACCCGGGAGTGTGTGATGGGACGGTGCGGAGGGAGATTCACTCTGCGTCTGACCCCGGGAGTGTGTGATTGGACGGTGTGGAGGGAGATTCACTCTGTGTCTGACCCCGGGAGTGTGTGATGGGACGGTGTGGAGGGAGATTCACTCTGTGTCTGACCCCGGGAGTGTGTGATGGGACGGTGTGGAGCGAGATTCACTCTGTGTCTGACCCCGGGAGTGTGTGATGCGACGGTGTGGAGGGAGATTCACTCTGTGTCTGACCCCGGGAGTGTGTGATGGGACGGTGTGGAGGGAGATTCACTCTGTGTCTGACCCCGGGAGTGTGTGATGGGACGGTGTGGAGGGAGATTCACTCTGTGTCTGACCCCGGGAGTGTGTGATGGGACGGTGTGGAGGGAGATTCGCTCTGTGTCTGATCCCGGGAGTGTGTGATGGGACGGTGTGGTGGGAGATTCACTCTCTGTCTGACCCCGGGAGTGTGTGATGGGACGGTGTGGAGGGAGCTTCGCTCTGTGTCTGACCCCGGGAGTGTGTGATGGGACGGTGTGGAGGGAGCTTCACTCTGTGTCTGGCCCCGGGAGTGTGTGATGGGACGGTGTGGAGGGAGATTCACTCTGTGTCTGACCCCGGGACTCTGTGATGGGACGGTGTGGAGGGAGATTCACTCTGTGTCTGACCCCGGGAGTGTGTGATGGGACGGTGTGGAGGGAGATTCACTCTGTGTCTGACCCCGGGAGTGTGTGATGGGACGGTGTGGAGGGAGATTCACTATGTGTCTGACCCCGGGAGTTTGTGATGGGACGGTGTGGAGTGAGATTCACTCTGTCTGACCCCGGGAGTGTGTGATGGGACGGTGTGGAGTGAGATTCACTCTGTCTGACCCCGGGAGTGTGTGATGGGATGGCATGGAGGGAGATTCACTCTGTGCCTGACCCCGGGAGTGTGTGATGGGACGGTGCGGAGGGAGATTCACTTTGTGTCTGACCCCGGGAGTGTGTGATTGGACGGTGTGGAGGGAGATTCACTCTGTGTCTGACCCCGGGAGTGTGTGATGGGACGGTGTGGAGGGAGATTCACTCTGTGTCTGACCCCGGGAGTGTGTGATGGGACGGTGTGGAGCGAGATTCACTCTGTGTCTGACCCCGGGAGTGTGTGATGGGACGGTGTGGAGGGAGATTCACTCTCTGTCTGACCCCGGGAGTGTGTGATGGGACGGTGTGGAGGGGGATTCACTCTGTGTCTGACCCCGGGAGTGTGTGATGGGACGGTGTGGAGCGAGATTCACTCTGTGTCTGACCCCGGGAGTGTGTGATGGGACGGTGTGGAGGGAGATTCACTCTGTGTCTGACCCCGGGAGTGTGTGATGGGATGGTGTGGAGCGAGATTCACTCTGTGTCTGACCCCGGGAGTGTGTGATGGGACGGTGTGGAGGGAGATTCACTCTGTGTCTGACCACGGGAGTGTGTGATGGGATGGTGTGGAGGGAGAATCACTCTGTGTCTGACCCCGGGAGTGTGTGATGGGATGGTGTGAAGGGAGCTTCACTCTGTGTCTGACCCCGGGAGTGTGTGATGGGACGGTGTGGAGGGAGATTCACTCTGTGTCTGACCCCGGGAGTGTGTGATGGGACGGTGTGGAGGGAGCATCGCTCTGTGTCTGACCCCGGGAGTGTGTGATGGGACGGTGTGGAGGGAGATTCGCTCTGTGTCTGATCCCGGGAGTGTGTGATGGGACGGTGTGGTGGGAGATTCACTCTGTGTCTGACCCCGGGAGTGTGTGATGGGACGGTGTGGAGGGAGCTTCACTCTGTGTCTGGCCCCGGGAGTGTGTGATGGGACGGTGTGGAGGGAGATTCACTCTGTGTCTGACCCCAGGAATGTGTGATGGGACGGTGTGGAGGGAGCTTCACTCTGTGTCTGACCCCGGGAGTGTGTGATGGGACGGTGTGGAGGGAGCTTCGCTCTGTGTCTGACCCCGGGAGTGTGTGATGGGACGGTGTGGAGGGAGATTCACTCTGTGTCTGACCCCGGGAGTGTGTGATGGGACGGTGTGGAGGGAGATTCACTCTGTGTCTGACCCCGGGAGTGTGTGATGGGACGGTGTGGAGGGAGATTCACTATGTGTCTGACCCCGGGAGTGTGTGATGGGACGGTGTGGAGTGAGATTCACTCTGTCTGACCCCGGGAGTGTGTGATGGGACGGTGTGGAGTGAGATTCACTCTGTCTGACCCCGGGAGTGTGTGATGGGATGGCATGGAGGGAGATTCACTCTGTGCCTGACCCGGGAGTGTGTGATGGGACGGTGCGGAGGGAGATTCACTCTGCGTCTGACCCCGGGAGTGTGTGATTGGACGGTGTGGAGGGAGATTCACTCTGTGTCTGACCCCGGGAGTGTGTGATGGGACGGTGTGGAGGGAGATTCACTCTGTGTCTGACCCCGGGAGTGTGTGATGGGACGGTGTGGAGCGAGATTCACTCTGTGTCTGACCCCGGGAGTGTGTGATGCGACGGTGTGGAGGGAGATTCACTCTGTGTCTGACCCCGGGAGTGTGTGATGGGACGGTGTGGAGGGAGATTCACTCTGTGTCTGACCCCGGGAGTGTGTGATGGGACGGTGTGGAGGGAGATTCACTCTGTGTCTGACCCCGGGAGTGTGTGATGGGACGGTGTGGAGGGAGATTCGCTCTGTGTCTGATCCCGGGAGTGTGTGATGGGACGGTGTGGTGGGAGATTCACTCTCTGTCTGACCCCGGGAGTGTGTGATGGGACGGTGTGGAGGGAGCTTCGCTCTGTGTCTGACCCCGGGAGTGTGTGATGGGACGGTGTGGAGGGAGCTTCACTCTGTGTCTGGCCCCGGGAGTGTGTGATGGGACGGTGTGGAGGGAGATTCACTCTGTGTCTGACCCCGGGACTCTGTGATGGGACGGTGTGGAGGGAGATTCACTCTGTGTCTGACCCCGGGAGTGTGTGATGGGACGGTGTGGAGGGAGATTCACTCTGTGTCTGACCCCGGGAGTGTGTGATGGGACGGTGTGGAGGGAGATTCACTATGTGTCTGACCCCGGGAGTTTGTGATGGGACGGTGTGGAGTGAGATTCACTCTGTCTGACCCCGGGAGTGTGTGATGGGACGGTGTGGAGTGAGATTCACTCTGTCTGACCCCGGGAGTGTGTGATGGGATGGCATGGAGGGAGATTCACTCTGTGCCTGACCCCGGGAGTGTGTGATGGGACGGTGCGGAGGGAGATTCACTTTGTGTCTGACCCCGGGAGTGTGTGATTGGACGGTGTGGAGGGAGATTCACTCTGTGTCTGACCCCGGGAGTGTGTGATGGGACGGTGTGGAGGGAGATTCACTCTGTGTCTGACCCCGGGAGTGTGTGATGGGACGGTGTGGAGCGAGATTCACTCTGTGTCTGACCCCGGGAGTGTGTGATGGGACGGTGTGGAGGGAGATTCACTCTCTGTCTGACCCCGGGAGTGTGTGATGGGACGGTGTGGAGGGGGATTCACTCTGTGTCTGACCCCGGGAGTGTGTGATGGGACGGTGTGGAGCGAGATTCACTCTGTGTCTGACCCCGGGAGTGTGTGATGGGACGGTGTGGAGGGAGATTCACTCTGTGTCTGACCCCGGGAGTGTGTGATGGGATGGTGTGGAGCGAGATTCACTCTGTGTCTGACCCCGGGAGTGTGTGATGGGACGGTGTGGAGGGAGATTCACTCTGTGTCTGACCACGGGAGTGTGTGATGGGATGGTGTGGAGGGAGAATCACTCTGTGTCTGACCCCGGGAGTGTGTGATGGGATGGTGTGAAGGGAGCTTCACTCTGTGTCTGACCCCGGGAGTGTGTGATGGGACGGTGTGGAGGGAGATTCACTCTGTGTCTGACCCCGGGAGTGTGTGATGGGACGGTGTGGAGGGAGCATCGCTCTGTGTCTGACCCCGGGAGTGTGTGATGGGACGGTGTGGAGGGAGATTCGCTCTGTGTCTGATCCCGGGAGTGTGTGATGGGACGGTGTGGTGGGAGATTCACTCTGTGTCTGACCCCGGGAGTGTGTGATGGGACGGTGTGGAGGGAGCTTCACTCTGTGTCTGGCCCCGGGAGTGTGTGATGGGACGGTGTGGAGGGAGATTCACTCTGTGTCTGACCCCGGGACTCTGTGATGGGACGGTGTGGAGGGAGATTCACTCTGTGTCTGACCCCGGGAGTGTGTGATGGGACGGTGTGGAGGGAGATTCACTATGTGTCTGACCCCGGGAGTGTGTGATGGGACGGTGTGGAGGGAGATTCACTCTGTGTCTGACCCCGGGAGTGTGTGATGGGACGGTGTGGAGCGAGATTCACTCTGCGTCTGACCCCGGGAGTGTGTGATGGGACGGTGTGGAGGGAGATTCACTCTGTGTCTGACCACGGGAGTGTGTGATGGGACGGTGTGGAGGGAGAATCACTCTGTGTCTGACCCCGGGAGTGTGTGATGGGATGGTGTGGAGGGTGCTTCACTCTGTGTCTGACCCCGGGAGTGTGTGATGGGACGGTGTGGAGGGAGATTCACTCTGTGTCTGACCCCGGGAGTGTGTGATGGGACGGTGTGGAGGGAGCTTCGCTCTGTGTCTGACCCCGGGAGTGTGTGATGGGACGGTGTGGAGGGAGATTCACTCTGTGTCTGACCCCGGGAGTGTGTGATGGGACGGTGTGGAGGGAGCTTCACTCTGTGTCTGGCCCCGGGAGTGTGTGATGGGACGGTGTGGAGGGAGATTCACTCTGTGTCTGACCCCGGGACTCTGTGATGGGACGGTGTGGAGGGAGATTCACTCTGTGTCTGACCCCGGGAGTGTGTGATGGGACGGTATGGAGGGAGATTCACTCTGTGTCTGACCCCGGGAGTGTGTGATGGGACGGTGTGGAGGGAGATTCACTATGTGTCTGACCCCGGTAGTGTGTGATGGGACGGTGTGGAGTGAGATTCACTCTGTCTGACCCCGGGAGTGTGTGATGGGACGGTGTGGAGTGAGATTCACTCTGTCTGACCCCGGGAGTGTGTGATGGGATGGCATGGAGGGAGATTCACTCTGTGCCTGACCCCGGGAGTGTGTGATGGGACGGTGCGGAGGGAGATTCACTCTGCGTCTGACCCCGGGAGTGTGTTATTGGACGGTGTGGAGGGAGATTCACTCTGTGTCTGACCCCGGGAGTGTGTAATGGGACGGTGTGGAGGGAGATTCACTCTGTGTCTGACCCCGGGAGTGTGTGATGGGACGGTGTGGAGCGAGATTCACTCTGTGTCTGACCCCGGGAGTGTGTGATGGGACGGTGTGGAGGGAGATTCACTCTGTGTCTGACCCCGGGAGTGTGTGATGGGACGGTGTGGAGGGAGATTCATTCTGTGTCTGACCCCGGGAGTGTGTGATGGGACGGTGTGGAGCGAGATTCACTCTGTGTCTGACCCCGGGAGTGTGTGATGGGACGGTGTGGAGGGAGATTCACTCTGTGTCTGACCCCGGGAGTGTGTGATGGGACGGTGTGGAGCGAGATTCACTCTGTGTCTGACCCCGGGAGTGTGTGATGGGACGGTGTGGAGGGAGATTCACTCTGTGTGTGACCACGGGAGTGTGTGATGGGACGGTGTGGAGGGAGAATCACTCTGTGTCTGACCCCGGGAGTGTGTGATGGGATGGTGTGGAGGTAGCTTCACTCTGTGTCTGACCCCGGGAGTGTGTGATGGGACGGTGTGGAGGGAGATTCACTCTGTGTCTGACCCCGGGAGTGTGTGATGGGACGGTGTGGAGGGAGCTTCACTCTGTGTCTGGCCCCGGGAGTGTGTGATGGGACGGTGTGGAGGGAGATTCACTCTGTGTCTGACCCCGGGACTCTGTGATGGGACGGTGTGGAGGGAGATTCACTCTGTGTCTGACCCCGGGAGTGTGTGATGGGACGGTATGGAGGGAGATTCACTCTGTGTCTGACCCCGGGAGTGTGTGATGGGACGGTGTGGAGGGAGATTCACTATGTGTCTGACCCCGGTAGTGTGTGATGGGACGGTGTGGAGTGAGATTCACTCTGTCTGACCCCGGGAGTGTGTGATGGGACGGTGTGGAGTGAGATTCACTCTGTCTGACCCCGGGAGTGTGTGATGGGATGGCATGGAGGGAGATTCACTCTGTGCCTGACCCCGGGAGTGTGTGATGGGACGGTGCGGAGGGAGATTCACTCTGCGTCTGACCCCGGGAGTGTGTTATTGGACGGTGTGGAGGGAGATTCACTCTGTGTCTGACCCCGGGAGTGTGTAATGGGACGGTGTGGAGGGAGATTCACTCTGTGTCTGACCCCGGGAGTGTGTGATGGGACGGTGTGGAGCGAGATTCACTCTGTGTCTGACCCCGGGAGTGTGTGATGGGACGGTGTGGAGGGAGATTCACTCTGTGTCTGACCCCGGGAGTGTGTGATGGGACGGTGTGGAGGGAGATTCATTCTGTGTCTGACCCCGGGAGTGTGTGATGGGACGGTGTGGAGCGAGATTCACTCTGTGTCTGACCCCGGGAGTGTGTGATGGGACGGTGTGGAGGGAGATTCACTCTGTGTCTGACCCCGGGAGTGTGTGATGGGACGGTGTGGAGCGAGATTCACTCTGTGTCTGACCCCGGGAGTGTGTGATGGGACGGTGTGGAGGGAGATTCACTCTGTGTGTGACCACGGGAGTGTGTGATGGGACGGTGTGGAGGGAGAATCACTCTGTGTCTGACCCCGGGAGTGTGTGATGGGATGGTGTGGAGGTAGCTTCACTCTGTGTCTGACCCCGGGAGTGTGTGATGGGACGGTGTGGAGGGAGATTCACTCTGTGTCTGACCCCGGGAGTGTGTGATGGGACGGTGTGGAGGGAGCTTCGCTCTGTGTCTGAACCCGGGAGTGTGTGATGGGACGGTGTGGAGGGAGATTCACTCTGTGTCTGACCCCGGGAGTGTGTGATGGGACGGTGTGGAGGGAGATTCACTCTGTGTCTGACCCCGGGAGTGTGTGATGGGACGGTGTGGAGGGAGATTCACTATGTGTCTGACCCCGGGAGTGTGTGATGGGACGGTGTGGAGTGAGATTCACTCTGTCTGACCCCGGGAGTGTGTGATGGGACGGTGTGGAGTGAGATTCACTCTGTCTGACCCCGGGAGTGTGTGATGGGATGGCATGGAGGGAGATTCACTCTGTGCCTGACCCCGGGAGTGTGTGATGGGACGGTGCGGAGGGAGATTCACTCTGCGTCTGACCCCGGGAGTGTGTGATTGGACGGTGTGGAGGGAGATTCACTCTGTGTCTGACCCCGGGAGTGTGTGATGGGACGGTGTGGAGGGAGATTCACTCTGTGTCTGACCCCGGGAGTGTGTGATGGGACGGTGTGGAGCGAGATTCACTCTGCGTCTGACCCCGGGAGTGTGTGATGGGACGGTGTGGAGGGAGATTCACTCTGTGTCTGACCCCGGGAGTGTGTGATGAGACGGTGTGGAGGGAGATTCACTCTGTGTCTGACCCCGGGAGTGTGTGATGGGACGGTGTGGAGGGAGATTCACTCTGTGTCTGACCCCGGGAGTGTGTGATGGGACGGTGTGGAGGGAGATTCGCTCTGTGTCTTACCCCGGGAGTGTGTGATGGGACGGTGTGGAGGGAGATTCACTCTGTGTCTGACCCCGGGAGTGTGTGATGGGACGGTGTGGAGGGAGATTCACTCTGTGCCTGACCCCGGGAGTGTGTGATGGGACGGTGCGGAGGGAGATTCACTCTGCGTCTGACCCCGGGAGTGTGTGATTGGACGGTGTGGAGGGAGATTCACTCTGTGTCTGACCCCGGGAGTGTGTGATGGGACGGTGTGGAGGGAGATTCACTCTGTGTCTGACCCCGGGAGTGTGTGATGGGACGGTGTGGAGCGAGATTCACTCTGCGTCTGACCCCGGGAGTGTGTGATGGGACGGTGTGGAGGGAGATTCACTCTGTGTCTGACCCCGGGAGTGTGTGATGGGACGGTGTGGAGGGAGATTCACTCTGTGTCTGACCCCGGGAGTGTGTGATGGGACGGTGTGGAGGGAGATTCACTCTCTGTCTGACCCCGGGAGTGTGTGATGGGACGGTGTGGAGGGAGATTCGCTCTGTGTCTGATCCCGGGAGTGTGTGATGGGACGGTGTGGTGGGAGATTCACTCTGTGTCTGACCCCGGGAGTGTGTGATGGGACGGTGTGGAGGGAGCTTCACTCTGTGTCTGGCCCCGGGAGTGTGTGATGGGACGGTGTGGAGGGAGATTCACTCTGTGTCTGACCCCGGGACTCTGTGATGGGACGGTGTGGAGGGAGATTCACTCTGTGTCTGACCCCGGGAGTGTGTGATGGGACGGTGTGGAGGGAGATTCACTCTGTGTCTGACCCCGGGAGTGTGTGATGGGACGGTGTGGAGGGAGATTCACTATGTGTCTGACCCCGGGAGTGTGTGATGGGACGGTGTGGAGTGAGATTCACTCTGTCTGACCCCGGGAGTGTGTGATGGGACGGTGTGGAGTGAGATTCACTCTGTCTGACCCCGGGAGTGTGTGATGGGATGGCATGGAGGGAGATTCACTCTGTGCCTGACCCCGGGAGTGTGTGATGGGACGGTGCGGAGGGAGATTCACTCTGCGTCTGACCCCGGGAGTGTGTGATTGGACGGTGTGGAGGGAGATTCACTCTGTGTCTGACCCCGGGAGTGTGTGATGGGACGGTGTGGAGGGAGATTCACTCTGTGTCTGACCCCGGGAGTGTGTGATGGGACGGTGTGGAGCGAGATTCACTCTGTGTCTAACCCCGGGAGTGTGTGATGGGACGGTGTGGAGGGAGATTCACTCTGTGTCTGACCCCGGGAGTGTGTGATGGGACGGTGTGGAGGGAGATTCACTCTGTGTCTGACCCCGGGAGTGTGTGATGGGACGGTGTGGAGCGAGATTCACTCTGTGTCTGACCCCGGGAGTGTGTGATGGGACGGTGTGGAGGGAGATTCACTCTGTGTCTGACCCCGGGAGTGTGTGATGGGACGGTGTGGAGCGAGATTCACTCTGTGTCTGACCCCGGGAGTGTGTGATGGGACGGTGTGGAGGGAGATTCACTCTGTGTCTGACCACGGGAGTGTGTGATGGGACGGTGTGGAGGGAGAATCACTCTGTGTCTGACCCCGGGAGTGTGTGATGGGATGGTGTGGAGGGAGCTTCACTGTGTGTCTGACCCCGGGAGTGTGTGATGGGACGGTGTGGAGGGAGATTCACTCTCTGCCTGACTCCTTTTTTTTCCTTCTTTTTTTTCTTTTTTTTTCAAAATCCTTTATTACAAATATCGGTGCTATACAATATATACAAATCAGTGGCAAACACAATTACTAAACTAGAAATAGACAATAGACATTACACCAAAATGTTGCCATCTCTATCCACGATGGCATTTACACCCCGCGGAGCCTAACGGTCTCGAAACTCCTCTAATGTCGCCGTGGACTGCGCGTGTTCTTTTTCAATATTTACCCGGGCACGAACATACCCCCTAAACATTGCCAGGCAGTCTGCCCGGGGAGATCCTCCCGCCACCCGTTCCAAGACCCTCGGATGGCGGATTTCGCCAGCCCCAGGAGCAAGTTGACTAGGACATCCTCATCCCTCCATGCCCCCTTCCTTACTGGATGACCATATATAAATAGGGTGGGGCTAAAATGCAGCCAGAAGGCGAGAAGCAGCCCACGCAAATACGCAAAAAGAGGCTGCAGCCTCGCACACTCCAGGTACATGTGGTACACGGTCTCCTCCAGCCCGCAGAAGTGGCATGCGGGTGGGAGATCCATGTACAAACTAAAAAACTTATTGCAGGGCACCGCTCTATGCAGCACCCTCCAGCCGAGATCCCCCAGGTGCATGGGAAGAACCCCCTTGCAAAGGGACTTCCAGTGGGGACTCTCCTCACCTCCGGGTGGAAAGACCGACCGCCATGGCGTGTCGGGACGGTGGACAAGGGCAAGGAAGTGGAGGGTGTGGAGCAGCAGCCCATACAAATACCTCCTACTTGCATCCCTGAATGGGACTGTGGGTATCGATGGGAGACGGCTCAAGTTGTGTGGACACGGCTCCCGGAGAAGATTGCGGGGTCTGGGCCCGACAAGCAGCTCGGCCTGAGTCGGTCCACACAACTAAGCCGCACTGACATCCACTGAGGTAGGGCAAGGGTCGGCCAGGACCCCGCCCTCCGCCTGAGGAGGGGATTCCCGGCCTGAGGCGACCATGTTCCAGACTCTCAGTAGGTCCTGATAGAAGCCGGGCAGACTCCGCAAAGCAGTACGGCTGACGCCCGCCGGTGGTAGCCGCATGTCTTCGTGAAGACAGCAGCCCCTCCGGAGGAAGAAAGTCGCCAATACGTGCCACCTGGGAGGGTGCTTGGCGTCCAGGAATCTCTGCAGAGTCCTGAGACGGAGAGCCGCCAGTCGCGTTCGAACGCACACCAGCGACTGTCCGCCCTCTCCCACTGGGAGACTCAAGACCGCTGCAGAGACCCAGTGTTTCCTGTTGCCCCAGAAGAAGTCCACTAACTTCCTCTGCATTCTTGCAACAAACGGGGCAGGAGGGGCCAAGGTGACCATCCGATACCACAACGTGGAGGCCACCAGCTGGTTTATGACCAACACCCTGCCTCGATAGGAAAGCACCCTGAGAAGGCCTGACCAGCGCCCCAGCCGGGCCATGACTTTCGTCTCCAGGTCCTGCCAGTTCGCCAGCCAGGTCTCCGCAAAAGGACTCAGGTAGACTCCCAGATAGAGGAGACGTCTAGTGCTCCACTCAAAAGCTCTCATCTCCTCCGGCAGGGAGTCCACCTGCCACTGACCCACTAAGAGTCCGGAACATTTCGCCCAGTTGATCCTAGCGGAGGATGCTGCCGAGAAAACTTCTTGGCACTCGCGCATCCTCCGCAGGTCATTGGGATCCGTCATCATGAGGAGTACATCATCGGCGTAGGCCGACAGGACGACCTCCATGTCCGGTTCACGCAGAACCAGATCTGTCAGCCTTCGCCGTAGGAGGCTCAGGAATGGCTCGACACAGATCGCGTACAATTGACTGGACATGGGGCATCCCTGACGTACTCCTCTCCTGAAGGGAATGGGCGCTGCCAGTGATCCATTGATCTTAACAAGGCACTCCGCGGTAGATTATAGGAGCCGAACTCGGGCCACAAAATGTGGTCCGAGCCCAAAGGCCTACAGAGTGCCCACCAGGAAACTGTGGTCTACCCGGTCAAACGCCTTCTCCTGGTCAAGAGAGAGAAACGTTACCCGGGACCCAGTCTCCTGCTGCAGGTGGATCAGGTCCCGTACTAGGTGGACATTGTCCTAGATGGAGCGGCCCGGGACCGTATAAGATTGGTCAGGGTGAATCACCTGTCTCAGTACTGAACCAAGACGGTTGGCCATTGCCCGGGCGAAGATCTTGTAGTCCGCGCACAAGAGGGAGACCGAGCGCCAGTTCTTTAGCAGGCGAATGTCTCCCTTCTTGGGCAGCAGGACCACAACAGCTCTCCGCCATGAAAGGGGCATTTCCCCGGTGGCTAGGCTCTCCCCTAGAACAAGGCTGTAATCGACCTCCAGGACATCCCAAAAAGCCTGATGAAACTCTACACTCAGACCATCTAAGCCAGGGGACTCACCCCTCCGGAGTTGCCGAAGGGCAGTAGACAGCTCCTCCCGAGTCAGGGGAGCGTTCAGACGCGCTGCGTCTTCTAGGCTGACCTTTGCTAAATCTTCCCAGACCTCACTGCACGCCCCCGCATTTGACGGATCTGGTGAGAATAAGGACCGATAGAAAGTGCGGACTTCTTTGATAATTTCGTCGGGGTCCGTGATGGAGGAGCCATCAGCAGCCAGTAGCTCCACCAGCTGCTTTTGAACTCCCCGCCACTTCTCCAACGAGTAGAAGAAGGGTGAGCCGCGGTCCAAATCTTGCAGCATTTGGATCCGCGATCTCACATATGCACCTCGGGACTGCTGAAGCTGCAGATGCCTGAGTGCGTCCTTCTTCTCCTGGTATTCCTGCCACATTTGATGGTCTCCACCGGTCGGACCAAGACGGGACTCTAGGTCAAGCAACGCTCTCTCAAGCCGCTCAATCTCAGACCCCCGCCTCTTTGTCGACCCTCTAGTGTACTCCCGACATAAAAACCGGATGTGGGCCTTGCCAACATCCCACCACAGCCGTAGGGAGCTGAACTCTCTCCGTCTCTCTCTCCAGGTGGCCCAGAACGCTCGGAATGAATCCTGGAATCGGCTGTCCTCCAGCAGCCGGTTGTTAAAGTGCCAATACCCGGATCCCACCCGAGGGTGCAGAGGAGTAAATTCCATCCACACAAGGTGATGATCCGAGCACGAAACCTGCCGCATGGAGGACGCCGACGCGCGGGAGACATAAGCCCGAGAGATATACAGGCGGTCTATCCGGGAACCCCCCTCTCTAGATCTTCTGGAGAAGGCGCTAGAGTCGGGGTGAAGATTCCGCCAGCTGTCCACCAAGTCAAAGGAGCCGACTAGCTCCTTTAACTTTTTCGCCGATGCTGGGTCGCGTTGGAGGCCCGAGCGGTCCTCCACCTCGAGGGTACAGTTGAAGTCTCCCCCGAGGATGACGCAGTCTCCAGGATCGATGGAACTCAGCAAGGTGGACCGCTGACAGAATAGGCGCGTCTGCAGCACCCCGCGCCTCGGAGCATACACGTTGACAAAATGCAGCGGTACTCCATCGAGGCGCACAGCCAGGTGGAGCAGACGGCCGGGCACAACATTTTGGACTCCTACGATTTCTGGCCGGAAGGTTGGGGCCAACAGGATCGCCACCCCGCTAGAGTTGGAGCTGAGGTGACTCATGTAGACCCCGCCCTGCCACTCCAGGAGCCAAGCGGACTCGTCCCCCGGAGTGGTATGGGTTTCCTGCAGGAAACTCACCGCGTATCTCCCATCCCTGAGGACTGAGAGATTGTTATATCTGCGGAGAGAGACCCTGGTGCCGTTTACATTTAAACCAGCTATGGTAAGTTTCATATCGGGAGCACACTAGGCCTCAGCACCGGTGCCCTTCCCACTGAGAGCGGTGGCGCCCTCAGCCGCACTATCCCGAAGAAAACTAAGAGCATTCTTTGCTCTCCGGGCCCGACTGCTGCCATCGCTACCCTGTGACCCACCATCTCCCGAAGGAGCGAGGCTGCTTTCCACCCTGATGTCCCTCACCAGGTCATCCAGAAAGGATTTCAGCTGCCGTCTGTCATTCCCTGACACAGCATTCTTCCTCCCCTTCCCCTTCCCCTTCCGTCCGAGGATGACTCGCAGGGACTTCACCAGCCTCGGCACGCTAGGCCAGCGAAGCGAGGCTAGTTTAGGCCGATGCTTTGCACCCACGGAGGAGTGAATAAACTTTCTGATATCCTCCACAGGTATCAATGGGGATTTTTCAGGAGGGGTGAGGATGTCCATTGTCACACTATCAATAGAATCTCCCTCCAACCCCTCACTGCAGACAGATCCCCCATCTTCCTCCTCATGTGTTGTATAAGGTGGCTGCCCCTGTAACCCACACTGCGCAGCGGGTACCTCCCTCATACCTTCCCGCTCCACCGTCGCATCAGTCTTATCCACAGTTGCGGCGATGGAGGGAAAGTCCTCAGGGACTCCCTGCAGGCCATTAGTCGATGGGGTCGGCATGCAGGTTATATCACCCTCCCCAGGAGACAGGCATGAAGGGGACCCCAGCAGCTCTGGTCCAATGGATTCACCGGCTGCCTGATGCTGACAGTGAGAGAGCTTGGTCTCCTCTCCGCTTGTCCTATTTGATACATTTGCCACCAGGGAGGCGCTTACTGCTAGGTCCTGGGTGGAGGGCTCCAGGTCTGTTTTAGTTGTGCAAACAGGCCCAGCACTAGCTTCCTGCACAACCACACCACCCACCACAGGACTGGTGGCTACATCCGGGGATTCAGGGTTAGACACAACTTCCACCCGGATTCCCACCCCTTTCTGGGATTCCCCCTCATCTACACTCTCTGCCCTCTTGGGGGAACATTCCCTTCTCCTCTTCAAGCCGGAGGAGCACACAGGTGCGGGATTCACCGATGGAGCGTTACGCTCCGCTTCCATCACCCCGTCCGACTGTGCACTTCCCGAGCCTCCCGCTCCACTTTAGGGCAAATGGGCGTGAACTCTGCGGCCTCGGGGGCCGACTTCTTCATCTGTTCCGATTTCTTCCTCACTTTCCTTCCCCGCACAGGCTCCACCCCGTCCCTCGCCTGAACCTCCCTGCACGTAGCCTCAGGAACACTCGCCTGAACCACAGGGGTAGAAGCAGAGACTGGAACAGACGTAGGAACAGGGACAGCGTTAGAGACAGGGTCAGGGGCAGGAGCAGGGACCGGCACAGGTGTAGGAGCAGGAATGGGATCAGGGGCAGAGGTAGCTGGGGCACGAGTTCCCGAAGTGGACTCCCTGGGTTTTCGGGTGTTCGGACAATCCCTCCGAAAGTGCCCCACCTCCCCGCACGCATGGCACCGTGGGCGCTCAGAGCTCCAATACACCTGATAATCTACCCCCTCGTGCCGGACAGTAAACCGGCCTTCAACTTCGTCCTCCTTTTCCAGCTTCATGAATACCTGTCGCCGGAAAGAGATTACGGTACGGAGGGTGCGTCTCCTGAATTTGTGCCTGTTGGCAGTTATTGCTGACCGTACTTGCCCCAAGCGGGCTAGTGCGGGAAGCAGGTCCTCGTTGGCGATGAAAGGTTTTACGTGACCGAGGACGATGCGTTGTGTGGGAGCTGTCATTAGCTCCATCTATAAAAAGATGTTCTCCACCGTGATCCCCCTACTGAGGGCCCGATGCACCAACTCATCATTCCTCAGGTAAAACACTGCCTTCCCGAACTCTTTCTCAGCGGCCAAAACACCATCTCTCCCCAACAAGTCCTCCATAGCCTCCGCGCACTTTTCCAGGGTAGTTCCAGTTCGCAAAATACATTGCACCCCGCGTTCAACTTTCACCGACCGAAACAGGGCGTTGTCCGAGGGTGGTGAGGCAGCCGCCTTGGCATAACTCCCCGAAGGCCAGCGACTCCCTGTAGACTGGTCCGGCATGTTACTTCTGTGTCCGAATCGAGAATGATACGGTGGTGGTGCTGCTTATAAAGTCCTGGAGCGAGTTGAGTAACTGGCTGGAAAAGTTTGTCCTCGGCAGTACCTTGCTGGCTCAGTGCCAGAAATTCCAACGCCGGGAAAGGCTCCGTTAGTCCTGCAGAACTTCCAGGCCGTGAGAGGTCGAGACTTCTCAAACGATGTTTTGGCTCCTACACCGAACGAGAATCCCGACGATAGAGATGGAAGGAGGTTTTCCCGATGTCAGTGAGGGAACAACGGCGTTTGTCTCCGGTTTTTGGAGCGACCTGGCTTCCTGGCGAGTGGCCAGCGGCCACAGCTGGGTGCTACGCAGTTAGCAGCCGTCAACGGACCCAGTCCAAACTGGCAGAAAAACTCCAAACGAAGCTTCCACGCTAAACCAGCCGCTCACTTGGATGTTCAAGAGACGTTTCAAACCAATTTCCAAGTAAATCACGACCTTCATATAGCAGTTTTTCCTCGATTTCTCCCAGCGCAATCAGAACAGCTCCTCTCTGTGTCTAACTCCGGGAGTGTGTGACGGGACGGTTTGGAGGGAGCTTCACACTGTGTCTGACCCCGGGAGTCTGTGATGGGACGGTGTGGAGGGAGCTTCACTCTGTGTCTGACCCCGGGAGTGTGTGATGGGACGGAAGGGAGAGAGATTCACTCTGCGTCTGACACCGGGAGTGTGAGATGGGATGGTGTGGAGGGAGATTCACTCCGTGTCTGACCCCGGAAGTGTGTGATGGGACGGTGTGGAGGGAGATTCACTCTGTGTCTGACCCGGGGAGTGTGCGATGGGACGGTGTGGAGGGAGATTCACTCTGTGTCTGACCCCGGGAGTGTGTGATGGGACGGTGTGGAGGGAGCTTCGCTCTGTGTCTGACCCCGGGAGTGTGTGATGGGACGGTGTGGAGGGAGCTTCGCTCTGTGTCTGACCCCGGGAGTGTGTGATGGGACGGTGTGGAGGGAGATTCGCTCTGTGTCTGACCCCGGGAGCGTGTGATGGGACGGTGTGGAGGGAGATTCACTCTGTGTCTGACCCCGGGAGTGTGTGATGGGACGGTGTGGAGGGAGATTCACTCTGTGTCTGACCCCGGGAGTGTGTGATCGGACGGTGTGGAGGGAGTGTGTGATGGGACGGTGCGGAGGGAGATTCACTCTGTGCCTGACCCCGGGAGTGTGTGATGGGACGGTGTGGAGGGAGTGTGTGATGGGACGGTGCGGAGGGAGATTCACTCTATGCCTGACCCCGGGAGTGTGTGATGGGACGGTGCGGAGGGAGATTCACTCTGTGCCTGACCCCGGGAGTGTGTGATGGGACGGTGTGGAGGGAGTGTGTGATGGGACGGTGCGGAGGGAGATTCACTTTGTGTCTGACCCCGGGAGTGTGTGATGGGACGGTGTGGAGGGAGATTCACTCTGTGTCTGACCCCGGGAGTGTGTGATGGGACGGTGAGGAGGGAGATTCACTCTGTGTCTGACCCCGGGAGTGTGTGATGGGACGGTGTGGAGGGAGATTCACTCTGTGTCAGACCCCGGGAGTGTGTGATCGGACGGTGTGGAGGGAGT
Organism: Hemitrygon akajei; assembly: GCF_048418815.1. Classification (NCBI taxonomy): domain Eukaryota; kingdom Metazoa; phylum Chordata; class Chondrichthyes; order Myliobatiformes; family Dasyatidae; genus Hemitrygon; species Hemitrygon akajei. Next base: position 182,551 of record NW_027332104.1, on the reverse strand, counting down.
GTGTGATGGGACGGTGCGGAGGGAGATTCACTCTGTGCCTGACCCCGGGAGTGTGTGATGGGACGGTGTGGAGGGAGTGTGTGATGGGACGGTGCGGAGGGAGATTCACTCTATGCCTGACCCCGGGAGTGTGTGATGGGACGGTGCGGAGGGAGATTCACTCTGTGCCTGACCCCGGGAGTGTGTGATGGGACGGTGTGGAGGGAGTGTGTGATGGGACGGTGCGGAGGGAGATTCACTCTGTGTCTGACCCCGGGAGTGTGTGATGGGACGGTGTGGAGGGAGCTTCACTCTGTGTCTGACCCCGGGAGTGTGTGATGGGACGGTGCGGAGGGAGATTCACTTTGTGCCTGACCCCGGGAGTGTGTGATGGGACGGTGTGGAGGGAGATTCACTCTGTGTCTGACCCCGTGAGTGTGTGATGGGACGGTGTGGAGGGAGATTCACTCTGTGTCTGACCCCGGGAGTGTGTGATGGGACGGTGTGGAGGAAGATTCACTCTGTGTCTGACACCGGGAATGTGTGATGTGACGGTGTGGAGGAAGATTCACTCTGTGTCTGACCCCGGGAGTGTGTGACGGGACGGTGTGGAGCGAGATTCACTCTGTGCCTTCGCCCTCTCCCGCACTCCCACCCCCATTTTCCACAGGAATCTCTCCCGACACAACTCTCTGTCCACTCGTCCCTCCCCACTGATCTCCTCCTGGTATTCATCCTTCCAAGCGGAACAAGAGTCACAACTTTCCCTGCACCTCCTCCCTCACTACCATTCCTGTGAGTCTGTTGGGGCCATCTACTGTATCCGGTGCTCCTGGTGTGGCCTCCTGTATATCAGAGAGACCCAATGAAAGTTGGGAGACCACTTCACCAAGCACCTACAATCCATCTGCCGGAAAAAGCAGGATTTCCCAGTGACCACCCATTTCAATTCTGCTTCCCATTCCCATTCCGACATGTCAGTCCATGCTCTCCACTGTCGTGATGAGGCCACACTCAGGCTGGAGAGCAACACTTTATATTCTGTCTGGGAGCATCCAACCAGATGGCATGAACATCGATTTCTTGAGCTCCTGGTAATTGCCTCCACCCCCTTCACCATTCTCCATTCCCTTTTCCCTCTTTCACCTCATCACCTTAGCTGCCCATCACCTGCCTCAGGTACTCCTACCCCTTCCCTTTCTCCAATGGTCTTCTACCCTCTATCAGATTCCCCCTTCTCCAGCCCTTTCACTCTTTCATCAAACTTCCCAGTTCTTTACTTCACCTCCTCCCGCTCTCCCGGTTTCACCTATCACCCACCATCTTGCACTTCCTCCTCCACACCCCCCACCTTCTTAATCGGACATCTCTTCATTCTCTTCTGTCCTGATGAAGGATCTCAGCCTGAAACGTCGACTGTTTGCTCTTTTCCACAGATGCTGCCTGAGCTGCTGTTTTCCACCAGCATTTTGTGTGCGTTGCTTTGGATTTCCAGCATCTGCAGATTGTCTCGTGTCTGTGAGTCTTCTCCTGCTCCTATTTCTATGTTCTGACATTATTCGTTGTACAAGATGTTGGTGAGGCCAGATTTGGAATACTATGCTCAGGTTTAGTCACACTGTGACAGGAACAATATCATGAAACTGGACGGAGTGCAGAGGAGATTTACCAGGATGTTGCCAGGACTCGTGGGACTGAGTTATGGACAGAGGGTGAGCAGGTTGGTACTTTTTGTTTTGTCCCCATTGGAGTGTAGGAAAATGAGTGGTCATCTTATAGAGGTGTAGACAATCACGAGGGACATACACTCAGTGGTGGAGGGGTCTCGGGAGGTAATTCTAGAGCAGAGGGTCATGGTGGACAGTGTTGTAGAGATTAATTCAGGATAATAGAGGCAGGAATGGGACAGCAGTGATATCTCAGTGGGGATTGAGACCAGAGGAAATGTTCACCCTCCCAGTCTCAGCTCCATCTCTCACCTCAGCCTGGTTTCCATCTGTTGTTCAATGTTCCCCTGTGGCTCCTCACCAGACGTTGCCTCTGCCTCTGACACGGAGAGTCCATCGCTCTCAGTCTGACACCTTCCTGTAACAGACCCGTCATCAGTGGACTCTGACCATTGGGACTCTGCCCACCTCAGACTCGTCCCTCACCCTCGGAAGCTCCCTCTCAACACACCATCCCTCACCCTCGGGAGCTACCTCTCAACACACTATCCCTCACCCAGTGGAGCTCCCTCTCAACACACCATCCCTCACACTCGGGAGCCCATCACTCCGACTACCCCACTACCTCAGAAGCTCCCTCAAGTCAGTCCCTTAGACCCGGCCATCTCTCACCCTATGGAGATCCCTCAAGTCAGATGGTCCCTTGATCTCAGGAGCTCCCTCACCTCGATCCTTCCCGCTACCTCAGGAGTTCTTTCAGCCCATCCCTGGAGCTGCTACAACAGACACCGTCCTCTTACCCCATGAGTTTCCTCAGTCCATCCCTTATCCTAGAGTGTTCCCTCACCTCAGACCCATCTCTACCTCAGGAGCTACTCAGACCAACACTCAATGTAAGAGGTCCCATGGTCTGAGACCCTTCTCAGCTTCAGCTTCTTCTTCACCGAGACCCTCCTCACCCTCATACCCTCTCTAACCATGAACATTCCTCACCCTCAGTCCCTACTACAGAGACACTGCTTATCCTCATCCCCTCACCGAAAACCTCATCACTACCAGACCCTCCCTTCACTGAATCATCCTCAGCTACAACCTTCCCTCCCCCACAGACCCTCCTCGCCCTCAGTCACTCCAAACACACTCGGACACCCTCACCTAGACAATCCTCACCTTCTGACCCTCCTCGCCCTCAGTCACTCCAATGACACCCAGACACCCTCACCGAGACAATCCTCACCTTCTGACCCTCCTTGCCCTCAGTCATTCCAAACACACTTCGACAACCTCACCTTCTGACCTTCCCTCACCCTCAGACCCCCCTCGCCCTCAGTCACTCCAAACACACTCAGACACCCTCACCTCAGACCCACCCCCACATTCAGACATTCCAACACCCTCAGGCGTTCGAGCCTCGGGTAGATTAATCGACCAATGACGGAGGGAGGAAGGTGGGGCTATCAAGATTGGCGGACTGACCAACCAATAAAGAAGCGAGGAATGTGGGGCTCGCGCTGCGGGAAACGAACCGACCAGAGGCGGAGGGAGGAGCTCGCGAGCCGACGGTTTACCTGACCAATGACGTAACTCGGGGTGGGCGGAGTTACCTGAGCAGTGACGTATGGCGAACTGCGCGCGACGGTGCACGGTCACCTGATCGGCTTTTTCGGAGCAAATTCCAGAAAATTGGCTTTTTTTCAATTTGTTTGGCTTCGGAAAATTCATTTGGCTTTTCCCCGGCTTTTTCACATGCTAACATGATCTGCACGAAAATTACAAGCCGTCCTGTTTCTAAAACATTTTCCTTGGAGAAAAATGTTTTTCGGTCAGTTACATTCGGCAACATTTCTGCCGCCAAACCGGCAACACGGCCGGTCATGTGAGTCCGGCTCCAGTTTGTCTCGGATCTCCGAAGCGTCCGGATGTGATTTATAATCATACAAATCGACTTTCTATACGGAATAACGTTTTGTGGTGAAACTGTGACGCCTTCGGCTGTTTTTACAAATCATTTATCATCAACACATGTCGTCAAAGAAATGGAAAGCTTGTTACGAGAGCAATCGGAAGTACAACAGCAAATGGGAAGAAAAACTTGTCTGGGTACAAAAGGCTGCTGATGGATCGGGGGCAGCTTGTTGTAAATTGTGCCCCGGCAACATTTCACCAAGAGTTAGCAACCTTTCAAACCATGAAAAATCGGAGAAACACACTCAAGCGGAGAACTCCAGACGCAGCTTAATGTAACAAAGACTCCTAGGCAAGGTAATGATAAAGTTAAGGCAGTAGAGCTGCAAATTGCTGTCAGCATGACCTGCCATTGTGCGATAAGTACAGTTGACCACCTCAGTGAAATCATGATAGCTCATGGGCATGGGAGTACACTGGAGCACATAGAGTTACATAAAACTAAATGTGCATCCTGAATCAAAAACATCATTTCGCCTGCACTGACAACTGATTTACTGATGACTTTCAGAACAAGAAATATGCCATCATTATAGATGAATCTACAGACATTTCAACACAAAAACACTTGTGTATTTTAGTTTGATTTTTAAGTGACAGGACAAAGGAAATTGTAACTGGGTGTCTAGGTTTAATTCCAGTGCAAGAGGCTTCAGGGGAAAACATATTCAATTTGATTGACAAGGAAATCAAAAGATGTGGCCAGAGTCTTGCAAATTACATTGGTTTTGCATCCGATGGTGCATCAAACATGGTTGGGTGCAACAATTCTGTGTGGTCTAGACTAAACGATGTGTCTCCTTTCGGTGTAAACCCTTCATCTGCTCGGTGGCTTGTGCCTGGAAAGGTTCTGATGAACTGGGAAGAGCTAAAGGCTTATTTCACTTCTGCTGAACTAGCCCAATCAAAGTTTAGTACAAAATTCAAAGCAAGACGCCTGAAGGAAATGTTGTCACTCAGACTACAAAAACTACTTGTTCTTTGAGTTTGCAACACCTGTTGTGCATGAATTTGAAAGACTGAACAGCCTTTTTCAGCAAACCAAAGCTGATCCTTATGAATTGTACCAACAAATATTCTTACACCAGAAGAGTCTTCAGAACAGACTGTATGATGCCAAAAGACAGAAAAAATATTGATGAAGTTGATTTTGGTATCAAATACTTAACAGCATGTAATAACATCCTACAGCAGAACAACAGTGCTGAGGCCCATCTAGAAATAAAAAATGTCAAAGAAAGATGTATGTCTATGCTAGAAGAAGCTCTCAGTTGTTACATGTAGACTTCCATCAGCGAGAGATACATTTGAAAGTTTATCAAAATTGAGCCCTATGATAATTTTAAATCAAGACTCAAGGCCTATGTTTTCCGAGTTACCCTTTAAACACCTTGCAGGAAACAACATCAGCATTATTGAAGAACAACACAGAAAAATGCCTTTTGTCGATTGGAAAGAAGAAGCTCCATTTAAGAAAGACGGACTCCCTACAGACACTGAACAGTTTTGGATTGGTGTACTTCACCATCAGGCATTTAAAGAGGTTGCCACCTTTGCCCTTACCTGCCTAACAACCCCTGTCAGCAATGCTGTAGTTGTGAGGATATTTTCTCTTGTATCCTCCGTTAAAACAAAGGCAAGAAACAGAATGCAGCTGAATCTTCTTGATGCTACGGTGAGAATCAGGGCAAAATTACTGCTTTCAGGCCTGTGTTGCAAAGACTTCACTGCATCTCCAGAAATGCTAAAAAACTTCACATTGGACAAGGTTTATGCTGCACGTTCCACTCATTCCTGTGAAGAGAATAGTAATGACCTGGATCTGGAGCTTTTCATGTGATGTGAGTATGAGGAACATTGAAATTTGTTTGGCTTTTTTCTAGTATTGTTTAGCTTTAAATTAATATTTCAGTCTGGCAACCCTGCGCAGGCGTATTGACCAATGACAGGGCGGGAGGTGCGGCTCGCCGTGCGGGAGACTATTTGACCTGTGAAAACAGCCCAGTGTCCAACACTGACACGTTGCTGGTGTGGGGGGATTTATCCTGTGAACTGTCTCCCTCTCACCCTCTCTGTCCATTACATGCCTGTGAACTCAGCCCAGTGTCCAACACTGACACATTGCTGGTGTGGGGGGATTTATCATGTGGGGGGATTTATCCTGTGAACTGTCTCCCTCTCACCCTCTCTGTCCATTACATGCCTGTGAACTCAGCCCAGTGTCCAACACTGACACATTGCTGGTGTGGGGGGATTTATCCTGTGAACTGTCTCTCTCTCACCCTCTCTGTCCATTATATTGCTGTAAACTCAGCCCAGTGTCCAACACTGACACATTGCTGGTGTGGGGGGATTTATCCTGTGAAATGTCCCTCTCTCACCCTCTCTGTCCATTATATTCCTGTGAACTCAGCCCAGTGTCCAACACTGACACATTGCTGGTGTGGGGGGATTTATCCTGTGAACTGTCCCTCTCTCACCATCTCTGTCCATTATAACTATATAACGATATAACAATTACAGAATGGAAACAGGCCATCTCGGCCTTTCTAGTCCGTGCTGAAAGCTACCTCGAACCTAATCCCACCTACCTGCACTCAGCCCATAACCCTCCATTCCTTTCTTATCCATATACCCATCCAATTTTTTAAAATGAGAAAATCGAACCTGCCTGTACAACTTCTACTGGAAGCTCGTTCCACACAGCTACCACTCTCTGAGTAAAGAAGTTCCCTCTCATGTTACCCTTAACTTGTAACTCGTGCCCTATTGTTTGAATCCTCCCTACTCTCAATGCTGAAAGCCTATCCATGTTAACTTTATATATCCCCCTCATAATTTTAAATACCTCTATCAAGTCCCCCCTCAATCTTCTATGCTCCAAAGAATAAAGACCTAACTTGTTCAACCTTTCTCTGTAACTTAGGTGCTGAAACCCAGGTAACATTCTAGTAATTCTCCTCTATACTCTCTGTATTTTGTTGACATCTTTCCTATAATTCGGTGACCAGAACTGTACACAATACTCCAACTTTGGCCTCACCAATGCCTTGTACAATTTTATCATTACTTTCCAACTCCTAGACTCAATGCTCTGATTTATAAAGGCCAGCATACCGAAAGCTTTCTTCACCACCCTATCCACATGAGATTCTACCTTCAGGGAACTATGCATCATTAGTCCTAGATCACTCTGTTCTACTGCATTCCTCAGTGCCCTACCACTTACCATGTATGTCCTATATTGATTAGTCCTACCAAAATGTAGCACCTCCCACTTATCAGCATTAAGCTCCATCTGCCATCTTTCAGCCCACTCTTCTAACTGGCCTAAATCTCTCTGCAAGCTTTGAAAACCTACTTCATTAACTGCAAATTTACTAATCCAATTTACCACCCTATCATCCAGATCATTACTGTAAATGATAAACAACATTAGAAACATAGAAAATAGGTGCAGGAGTAGGCCATTCGGCCCTTCGGTCCTGCACCGTCATTCAGTATGATCATGGCTGATCATCCAACTCAGAACCCTGTACCTGCTTTCTCTCCACACCCCCTGATCCCTTTAGCCACAAGGGCCATATCTAACTCCCTCTTAAATATAGCCAATGAACCGGCCTCAACTGTTTCCTGTGGCAGAGAATTCCACAGATTCACCACTCTCTGTGTGAAGAAGTTTTTCCTCATCTTGGTCCTAACAGGCTTCCCCTTTATCCTTAAACTGTGACCCCCTCGTTCTGGACTCCCCCAACATCGGAAACAATCTTCCTGCATCTAGCCTGTCCAATCCCTTTAGAATGTTATATGTTTCAATAAGATCCCCCCTCAATCTTCTAAATTCCAGTGAGTATAATCCTAGTCGATCCAGTCTTTGTTCATATGGAAGTCCTGCCATCCCAGAAATCAATCTGGTGAACCTTCTTTGTACTCCCACTATGGCAAGAATGTCTTTGCTCAGATTAGGGGACCAAAACTGCACACAATACTCCAGGTGTGGTCTCACCAAGGCCTTGTACAACTGCAGTAGAACCTCCCTGCTCCTGTACTCAAATCCTCTTGCCATGAATGCCAACATACCATTCGCCTTTTTCACCACCTGCTGTACCTGCATGCCCACTTTCAATGACTGGTGTACAATGACACCCAGGTCTCGTTGCACCTCCCCTTTTCCTAATCAGCCACCATTCAGATAATAATCTGTTTTCCTATTCTTGCCACCAAAGTGGATAACCTCACATTTATCCATATTAAATTGCATCTGCCATGAATTTGCCCACTCACCTAATCTATCCAAGTCACCCTGCATCCTCTCAGCATCCTCCTCACAGCTAACAATACCACCCAGCTTCGTGTCATCCGCAAACTTGGAGACGCTGCATTTAATTCCCTAGTCTAAATCATTAATATATATTGTAAACAACTGGGGTCCTAGTGCTGAGCCTTGCGGTACCCCACTAGTCACTGCCTGCCATTCTGAAAAGGTCCAGTTTATTCCCACTTTTTGCTTCCTGTCTGCCAACCAATTCTCTATCCACATCAATACCATACACCCAATACCATGTGCTTTAAGTTTGCACACTAATCTCCTGTGTGGGACCTTGTCAAAAGCCTTTTGAAAATCCAAATATACCATATCCACTGGTTCTCCCCTATCCACTCTATTAGTTGCATCCTCAAAAAGTTCTATAAGATTCGTCAGACAGGATTTTCCTTTCACAACTCCATGCTGACTTTGTCCGATGATTTCACCTCTTTCCAAATGTGCTGTTGTCACATTTTAATAACCAACTCTAGCATTTTCCCCACCATGGATGTCAGGCTAACCGGTCTAAAATTCCCCGGTTTCTCTCCCTCCTTTTTTAAAAAGTGGGGTTACATTAGCCACCCTCCAATCCTCAGGAACTAATCCAGAATATAAGGAGTTTTGAAAAATTATTACTAATGCATCTACTATTTATTGGGTTACTTCCTTAAGTACTCTGGGATACAGACCATCTGGCCCTGGGGATTTATCTGCCTTTAATCCCTTCAATTTACCTAACACCACTTCCCTACTAACATGTATTTCCCTCAGTTCCTCCATCTCACTAGACCCTCGGCCCCCTACTATTTCCGGAAGATTATTTATATCCTCCTTAGTGAAGACAGAACCAAAGTAGTTATTCAATTGGTCTGCCATGTCCTTGTTCCCCATGATCAATTCACCTGTTTCTGACTGTAAGGGACCTACATTTGTCTTAACAAATCTTTTTTTCACATATCTATAAAAGCTTTTACGGTCAGTTTTTATGATCCCTGCCAGCTTTCTCTCATAATCTTTTTTCCCTTTCCTGATTAAGCCCTTTGTCCTCCTCTACTGGTCTCTGAATTTTTCCCAGTCCTCAGGTGTGCCGTTTTTTTCTGGCTAATTTGTATGTTTCTTCCTTGGAATTGATACTATCCCTAATTTCCCTTGTCAGCCACGGGTGCACTACCTTCCCTAGTTTATTCTTTTGCCAAACTGGGATGAACAATTGTTGTAGTTCATCCATGCGATCTTTAAATACTTGCCATTGCATATCCACCGTCAACCCTTTAAGTATCATTTGCTAGTCTTTCTTAGCTAATTCAAGTCTCGTACCTTCAAAGTTACCCTTCTTTAAGTTCAGAACCTTTGTTTCTGAATTAACTATGTCACTCTCCATCTTAATGAAGAGTTCCACCATATGATGGTCACTCTTACCCAAGGGGCCTCGCACGACAAGATTGCTAACTAACCCTTCCTCATTGCTCAATACCCAGTCTAGAAAGGTCCGCTCTCTATTTGGTTCTTCGACATGTTGGTTCAGAAAACCGTCCAGTAAACATTCCAAGAAATCCTGTTCCTCAGCAATCCTATATGTAGATTGGTCACCCATTATAACTGCTGTTCCTTTATTGCACACATTTCTAATTTCCTGTTTAATGCCATCCCCAACCTCACTACTACTGTTAAGTGGCCTGTACACAACTCCCACCAGTAATTTCTGCCCCTTAGTGTGATGCAGCTCTACCCATATCGATGCCACATCCTCCCGGCTAATGTCCTTCCTTTCTACTGCGTTAATCTCCTCTCTAACCGGCAACGCTATCCCATTCCTTTGCTTTCCTGTCAATCCCTCCTGAATATTGAATATCTCTGGATGTTGGGCTCCCATCCTTGGTCACCCTGGAGCCATGTCTCTGTGATCCCAACTATATCATATTCATTAATAACTACCTGCACATTCAATTCATCCACCTTGTTACGAATGCTCCTTGCATTGACACTCAAAACCTTCAGGTTTGTTTTTACAACACTCTTAGCCCTTATACAATTATGTTGAAAAGTGGCACTTTTTGATTTTTGCCCTGGGTTTGCCTGCCTGCCACTTTTACTTTTCGCCTTACTACTTTTTGCTTCTACCCTCATTGTACATCTGTCTCTCTGCACTTGTTCCCATCCCCCTGCCACATTAGTTTAAATCCTCCTGAACAGCAGTAGCAAACCCTAGGACATTGGTTCCAGTCCAGCCCAGTTGCAGACCGTCCTGTTTGTACCAGTCCCACCTCCCCAGAACTGGTTCCAATGTCCCAGAAATTTGAATCCCACCCCTTTGCACCATTTTTCAAGCCACATATTCATCTGAAATATCCTCCTATTTCTACTCTGACTAGCACGTGGCTCTGGCAGTAATCCAGAGATTATTACCTTTGTTGTCCTACTTTTTAGTTTATCTCCTAACTCCCTAAGTTCACCTTGTAGGACTTCATCCTGTTTTTTACCTATGTGCACCTCGACCACTGGCTGTTGACCCTCCCACTCCAGAATGTTCTGCAGCTGCTCAGAGACATCCTTGACCCTTGCACTAGGGAGGCAACATACCATCCTGGAGTCTTGTTTGCGGCCGCAGAAATGCCTATCTATCCCCCTTACACTCGAATCCCCTATCACAATAGGTCTCCCAATCCTTTTCCTTTCCTCCTGTGCCGCAGAGCCACCCATGGTGTCATGAACTCGGCTGCTGCTGCCTTCCCCGATGAGACATCTCCCCCAACAGTATCCAAAACAGTATATCTGTTTATGAGGGACATGACCTCAGAGGACTCCTGCACTACCTGCCTACTGTTACGCTGTCTGATGGCCACCCCTTCCCTTTCTGCCTGTGTAGCCTTTACCTGCGGTGTGGCCAACTCACTGAACGTGATATTCACGACTTTCTCAGTATTGCAGATGCTCCAGAATGAATCCAATCGTAGCTCCAGACGCTCAATGCGGTCTGCCAGAAGCTGCAGCTGGTCACAATTCCTGCACACATAGTCGTCAGAGACACTGGAAGTATCCCTGATTTCAAACATGCTGCAGGAAGAACAATCCATGGGCCCGATCTCAGCTGTCATGACCCACCCAATACGTTGCCTCAACTTTTGAAATGTTCTCCTTTCAAAGGAACTTACCCGGCCCTACCTCACTTGGAGTGAAGCTTGTCCTCAGCATCTGCTCGTCGAAGCCTCTCGAGACAAAGCCTTCCTACTCTGTCTCCCACTGCTCCGTCGCCCACTCCATCTGACTGCTCCCTTTAAATTCTCCTGCTGCCTCACGGTCCGACTTACACACGCTTGCGCAGTCGTGCCCTCGTTAAACTGCCGAAGAAAATTGGCCCCAATATTACTGTAAACTCAGCCCAGTGTCCAACACTGACACATTGCTGGTGTGGGGGATTTATCCTGTGAACTGTCTCTCTCTCACCGTCTCTGTCCATTATATTCCTGTGAACTCAGCCCAGTGTCCAACACTGACACATTGCTGGTGTGGAGGGATTTATCCTGTGAACTGTCCCTCTCTCACCCTCTCTGTCCATTATATTCCTGTAAACTCAGCCCAGTGTCCAACACTGACACATTGCTGGTGTAGGGGGATTTATCCTGTGAACTGTCCTTGTGTCATCCTCTCTGTCCATTATATTCCTGTAAACTCAGCCCAGTGTCCAACACTGATGCATTGATAGACAATAGGTGAAGGAGTAGGCCATTCAGCCCTTCTAGCCAGCACCGCCATTCACTGTGATCATGGCTGATCATACACAATCAGCACCCCGTTCCTGCCCTCTCCCCATATCCCTTTACCCCTCTATCTATAAGAGCTCTATCTAACTCTCTCTTGAATGCATCCAGAGACTTGGCCTCCACTGCCTTCTGGGGCAGAGCATTCCACATATCCACCACTCTCTGGGTGAAAAAGTTTTTCTGCATCTCAGTTCTAAATGGCCTACCCCTTATTCTTAAACAGTCGACTCTAGTTCTGGACTCGCCCATCAGCGGGAACATGCTTCCTGCCTCCAGCGTGTCCAATCCATTAATAATCTTATATGTCTCAATCAGATCCCCTCTCATCCTTCTAAATTCCAGTGTATACAGGCCCAGTCGCTCCAATCTTTCAACATATGATAGTCCTGCCATTCCGGGAATTAACCTTGTGAACCTACGCTGCATTCCCTCAATAGCAAGCATGTCCTTCCTCAAATATGGAGATCAAAACTGCCCACAATACTCCAGGTGGGGTCTCACCAGGGCCCTGTACAGCTGCAGAAGGACCTCTTTACCCCTATGCTCAATTCCTCTTGTTATGAAGGGCAGCATGCCATTAGCTTTCTTCACTGCCTGCTGTACCTGCATGCTTGCTTTCATTGACTGATGTACAAGAGCACCGAGATCTCGTTGTACTTCCCCTTTTCCTAACTTGACTCCATTTCGGTAGTAATCTGCCTTCCTGTTCTTGCCACCAAAGTTGATAACCTGACATTTATCCACATTAAACTGCATCTGCCATACATTTCCCACTCACCCAACCTGTCCAAGTCACCTTGCATTCTCATAACATCTTCCTGACATTTCACACTGCCACCCAGCTTTGTGTCATCAGCAAATTTGCTAATGTTACTTTTAATCCCTTCATCTAAATCATTAATGTATATTGTAAACAGCTGCGGTCCCAGCACCGAACCTTGCGGTACCCCACTGGTCACAGCCTGCCATTCCGAAAGGGACCCGTTAATCGCTACTTTTTGTTTCCGGTCAGCCAGCCAATTTTCAATCCATGTTAGTACTCTGCCCCCAATACCATGTGCTCTAATTTTGCCCACTAATCTCCTATGTGGGACTTTATCAAAAGCTTTCTGGAAGTCCAGGTACACTACAACCACTGGCTCTCCCTTGTCCATTTTCATAGTTACATCCTCAAAAAAACTCCAGAAGATTAGTCAAGCATGATTTTCCCTTCATAAATCCATGCTGACTCAGACTGATCCTTCTACTGCTATCCAAATGTGACGGAATTTCCTCTTTTATAATTGACTCCAGCATCTTTCCCACCACTGTCGTCAGGCTAACTGGTCTATAATTCCCTGTTTTCTCTCTCCCTCCTTTCTTGAAAAGTGGGACAACATTAGCCACCCTCCAGTCAGCAGGAACTGTTCCTGAATCTATAGAACATTGGAAAATGATTACCAATGCGTCCATGATTTCTAGAGCCACCTCTTTAAGCACCCTGGGATGCAGACCATCAGGTCCCGGGGACTTATCAGCCTTCAGACTCAATAGTCTATCCAACACCATTTCTTGCCTAATATAAATTTCCTTCAGTTCATCCTTTACCCTAGTTCCTTTGACCACTATTACATCTGGGAGATTGTTTTTGTCTTCCCTAGTGAAGACAGATCCAAAGTACTTGTTCAACTCATCTGCCATTTCCTTGTTCCCCATAATAAATTCACCCGTTTCTGTCTTCAATGGTCCAGTTTTGGTCTTAACTATTTTTTTGCTATTCACATACCTAAAGAAGCTTTTACTATCCTCCTTTATATTCTTGGCTAGTTTACCTTCGTACCTCATTTTTTTCTTGGTGTATTGCCTTTTTTGTTATCTTCTGTTGCTCTTTAAAAGCTTCCCAGTCCTCTGGTTTCCCGCTCATCTTTGCTATGTTATACTTCTCTTTTATTTTTATACTGCCCTTTACTTCCCTCGTCAGCCATGGCCGCCTTTTACTCCCCTTAGGATCTTTCTTCCTCTTTGGAATGAACTGATCCTGCAACTTCTGCGTTATTCCCAGAAATACCTGCCATTGTTGTTCCACTGTCTTCCCTGCTAGGGTATTGTTCCATTGAACTTTGGCCAGCTCCTCCCTCATAGCTCCATAGTTCCCTTTGTTCAACTGTAATACTGACACATCTGATTTTCCCTTCTCCTTCTGAAATTGTAGGTTAAAACATATCATATTATGGTCACTACCTCCTAATGGTTCCTTTACCTCCAGGTCCCTGATCAAATCCGTTTCATTGCACAACACTAAATCTAGAATTGCCTTCTCCCTGGTAGGCCCCAGTACAAGCTGTTCTAAGAATCCATCTCGGAGGCACTCTACAAACTCCCTTTCTTGGGGTCCAGTACCATTCTGATTCTCCCAGTCTACCTGCATGTTGAAATCGCCCATGACAACGGTATCATTACCTTTGCGACATGCCAATTTTAACTCTTCATTCAACTTACACCCTACATCCGGACTGCTGTTTGGGGGCCTGTAGATAACTCTCATTAGGGTTTTTCTACCCTTAGAATTGCTGGTGTGGGGGGATTTATCCTGTGATTTATACCCTTAGAATTGCTGGTGTGGGGGGTTTTATCCTGTGAACTGTCCCTCTCTCACCCTCTCTGGCCGTTATATTCCTGTAAACTCAGCCCAGTGTCCAAATCTGACACATTGCTGGTGTGGGGGGATTTATCCTGTGAACTGTCCCTCTCTCACCGTCTCTGTCCATTACAACCGTAGAACGATATAACAGTTACAGCATGGAAACAGGCCATCTCGGCCTTTCTAGTCCGTGTTGAAAGCTTCCTCTCACCTAGTCCCACCTACCCGCACTCAGCCCATAACCCTCCATTCCTTTCTTATCCATATACCCATCCAATTTGCTTTTTAAATGAGAAAATCGAACCTGCCTGTACAACTTCTACTGGAAGCTCATTCCACACAGCTACCACTCTCTGAGGAAAGAAGTTCTCCCTCGTATTACCCCTAAACTTTTGCCCCTTATCTCGTAACTCATGTCCTCTTGTTTTAATCTCCCCTATTCTCCATGCAGAAAACCTATCCACGTCAACTCTATCTATCCCCCTCATAATTTTAAATATCTCTGTCAAGTCCCCCCTCAACCTTCTATTCTCCAAAGAATAAAGACCTATCTTGTTCAACCTTTCTCTGTAACTTCATCACCTGACCTATCTCATTCCCTAACAGGAGATCCTGCACTGCTCCTTCTCTAGTTGGTACCTCTATGTATTGCTGTAAAAAACTATCCTGCACACATTTTACAAACTCCAAACCATCCAGCCCTTTTACAGAATGGGCTTCCCAGTCTACATGTGGAAAATAAAAATCTCCAACAATGACAACCCTGTGCTTACTACAATTATCTGCTATCTCCTTGCAAATTTGCTCCTCCAATTCTCGTTCCCCATTAAGTGGTCTATAATACACCCCTATAAGTGTTACTACACCTTTCCCATTTCTCAATTCCACCCAAATAGTCTCCCTAGACGAGCCCTCTAATCTATCCTGCCAGAGCACCGCTGTAATATTTTCTCTGACAAGCAATGCACCACCTCCTCTTGCCCCCTCCAATTCTATCATACCTGAAGCATGAAATCCAGGAATATTTAGTTGCCAATCACACCCCTCCTGCAACCATGTTTCACTAATAGCTACAACATCATATTTCCAGGCATCAATCCATGCTCTAAGCTCATCCACCTTTCTTACAATGCTCCTATCATTAAAATAGATGCATTTAAGAAACTCTCCACCTCTTCCTCTCTGTTTATCCCTAACGGTGCAAACAACTTTATTTTCTGTTTTCTTCCTTCTCCCTTACCTTTGGTCTGAGCGCTCCCCTTCTCTGTCACCTCCCTATCCTGCCTCACACACTATCTACTAGCTTTCTCTATTTGTGAACTTACCTCCTCTCTCCTCGTCTCTTCAATTTGATTCCCACCTCCCAACCATTCTAGTTTAATGTCTCCCCAGTAGCCTTTGCAAATCTCCCCGCCAGGATGTTGGTCCCCATAGGATTCAAGTGCAACCCATCCTTTTTGTACAGGTCACACCTGCCCCAAAAGGGGTCCCAATGATCCAGAAGTTTGAATCCCTGCCCTCTGCTCCAATCCGTCAGCCACGCATTTATCCTCCACCTCATTCCATTCCTACTCTCACTATCACGTGGCACAGGCAGTAATCCTGAGATTACTACCTTTGCAGTCCTTCTTCTCAACTCCCTTCCTAACTCCCTATATTCTCCTTTGAGGACCTCTTCCCTTTTCCTACCTATGTCATTGGTACCTATACCTCCTCACACTCCCACTTCAGGATATCTTGGATGCGAGCAGAAACATCTCGGACCCTGGCACCAGGAAGGCAAACTACCATCCGGGTCTCCTGATTATGTCCACAGAATCGCCCATCTGACCCCCTAACTATCGAGTCCCCTATTACTACAGCCTTCCTCTTCCTTTTCCTACCCTTCTGAGCTACAGGGCCGGACTCTGTGCCAGAGGCACGGCCACTGTTGCTTCCCCCAGGTAGGTTGTCCCCCCAACAGTACTCAAACATGAGTACTTATTGTCAAGGGGTGCAGCCACAGTGGTACTCTCTAGTACCTGACTCTTCCCCTTCCCTCTCCTGACTGTGACCCACCTGTCTGCCTCCCGTGGCCCCGGTGTGACCACCTGTCTGTAACTCCTCTCTATCAACTCCTCACTCTCCCTGACCAGACAAAGGTAATCGAGCTGCAGCTCCAGTTCCCTAACACAGTCCCTTAGGAGCTGCAGCTCGGTGCACCTGGCGCAGATGTAGACGTCCGGGAGGCTCGGAGACTCCAGGATCTCCCACATCCGACACCGAGAACAACAAGCTGCCCTCACACTCATACTTCCCCTTTCCTCAAATAACTGGAAAAATTGAAAACTAAACCTACCTTGCCTCACCCGCTTCTGCCTAAACCCGTTGAGCCAAAGCCCTTAAGCCTTCCCTCTGCTTCCGGCTCACCCCGCTGCCCGCAAAACAGTGCTGCCCGCTGTATAAGGCTGTGTTCCTTTTAACTCTTCCCCGCTTCACTACCCGACGTCATACACCTGCGCAATCCTGCCTCTCTTAACCCTGATGAGAAGAAGAGAAAATCAAAATGGCTCCCCCCGCACTCCCGCTCCGATTCCCAGACTTCCTTCTCCAAATTAAACCTGAATTAGGATTTCTGACCTTTTGAATCTTCCGCGCTTCCCTGTCCGACGTCACACACCTGCGCAGTCCTGCCTCTCTTAACTCCGATGAGAAGAAGAGAAAATCAAAATGGCTCCCCCCGCACTCCCGCTCCGATTCCCAGACTTCCTTCTCCAAATTAAACCTGAATTAGGATTTCTGACCTTTTGAATCTTCCGCGCTTCCCTGTCCGACGTCACACACCTGCGCAGTCCTGCCTCTCTTAACTCCGATGAGAAGAAGAGAAAATCAAAATGGCTCCCCCCACACTCCTGCTCCGATTCCCAGACTTGCTTCTCCAAATGATTGCGCTATCGGCCTTCGCCCCGGGGCCTGATTACCCACCAGTATAAGTTATCCCGACCGGAGAGAAAAGCCATGGAGAAGAACATTAGCGAGTCCCTCGTGGCAGGTATTATTAGACTTTCATCCTCCCCGGTGGCGCTGGTTTCTTCTTTGTCGAAAAGAAAGATGGAGTGCTTCATCCTTGTATTGATTCCCGAGGTATAAACAGTATAACCGTTAAGAATAAGTACCCACTACTCCTCATTAACTTGGCATTTGAACCACTTCACGGAGATACCATCTTCTCAAAGTTGGACCTTCGTAGTGCCTACCATCCAGTCAGGATGAGGAAGGGAGATGGCATTTAATACACCATTAGGTCACTTGGAATACTTGGTCATGTCGTTTTGCCTCACCAATGCCCCCGTCGTTTTTCAAGCCCTAATCAATGATGTGCTGAGGGACTTTATTGATCGCTTCATGTTCGTCTACCTAGATGATATCTTAACATTTTCTAGCAGCCCCCAGAAACACAGTCACCATATCCGTCTAGTCCTCCAGAGACTGTGGGAGAACCCGTGAAGGCGGAGAAATGTGAGTTGCACGTCCCTTCGGTCAGCTTCCTGAGCTACATCATTGAGAGTGGGCTGGTGAGGGCAGACCCTGAGAAGATCCGGGCAGTGGAAGAATGGCTCAGACCCACGATCCACAACCAACCTCAGCGGTGTTTGGGGTTTGCAAACTTTTATTGCTGATTTGTCAGGGATTATAGTCGGGTGGCGACGCCCCTTACCCGACTTATATCGCCAACAACACCTTTTCTTTGGGACTCCGAGGCCGATTCAGCATTCACTGAACTGAAGAGGCGTTTCACGAGTGCTCCCATTCTGGTCCAACCGGACCCCTCCTGTCAATTCATTGTAAAGGTTGGTGCCTCTGACTCCGGGGTAGGAGCAGTCCTGTCCCAACGATCAAACCCAGATGAAAAGCTTCATCCCCTTGCCTTCTTCTCTCGCCGACTGTCTCCCGCCGAGCGGAATTACAACGTGGGGAATCGGGAACTACTGGTGGTCAAGCTAGCATTGGAGGAGTGGAGGTACTGGCTGGAGGGGGCGTAAGTGTCATCAACCTCACAGTAGCATGACTTAAGCTACCTAAGTCTATGCATGGGTCTATTGCCGGAGTCAGGGTCATCCCCTTGGGCCTCTTTTACTTTGGATTCGATCTCCCAAGTGAGGACTGCCTCCCTACAGGTACTTTTCACGTTTCCCAATTAAAACCAGTTTCCGTCAGACCCTTGTGTCCTCCGTCCGAAACCCCTCCACCTGCCCGAATCATCGACAACCATCCACATACACCGTCCGGCGGCTACTGGATGTGCGCAGTCGGGGCAGGGGTCTCCAATACCTGGTGGACTGGGAAGGATACAGCCCAGAGGAGCATTCCTGGGTTCCCTGCTCCTTCATCCTGGACCCTTACCTCATCCAGGACTTCCATCGGGACCATCCGGACAAGCCTTGAGGCTCCCGTTGCGGAGGGGGGAACTATCAGGGCCTCGTCTGGCAATCCCCCATCTTGCTATTATCCCCTTGTTTGGGCCTTAATCCCCTCGTCTGAATTCCAATTGTTCCCAGTCCATTAATTACAGCACAGCTGGTTTCCATTTCAGTGAACTCAGGATGAGAACCCTGGCCTCACAGCAATGAGCTGCCAGATCGTTGGTCAATTCTGATGAGTGTAAACCTCGTTTCCTGATCCCTTAGGACTGTCAGTTCCTAGCTCTGCATCATTCCCTGGATATTCTACGTGAACCTTGTCTCCGATTAAAGACTCTCCTGGGCATCTGCTCCACGTTCGCCACTGTGCTAGCGCCTCTCGAGCCTGTCCCCGTGCCTGTGTCCTGCACTTGGGTTCGTCCTCAGTCACGTCCTTGCAACACAGATAGGTACCTGGATGACAGAAAATCCAGTGGGAAATGATGGATGGGAGGGTCAGGTTGATCTTAGTGTAGATTGAAATTTCACACAACATTGTGGGCCGAAGGGCGTGCAATGTGTCGTAGTGTTTGATATTCCATATTCTAAATGTTCATATGTCCATCTAGTTTGGCGTGGAACAGTGTCAGCTGTATTTAAACCCTGCGTTGTTTGAGGAGCGTTTTCATTGACCAGTCCACCTTTACGCCAGGGAAGATGTCATTTATAACAGGAGATAAGTTCGAATGTGAGATCATCGGGCTTTATCCTTTTCCGATATCGGGGAGCTGTTGAGTTTATGCCAAGGAATGAACTCCAATCTGCAGAAAAAGAACTCACTTCATTTTACCAGGTCTGCCTCCAGTAAAGAGAAAATCCACTACCCTCTGTGCCCTAAGAGGCCGGTAGCAAGGAGGTAAACATTTCACAGGGAAAGGGATGGGCATGCCCACCTCCCTTTGGACAATTACCTCACCTCTGAGACAAAAGCTTCATTACAACACCAAAGAGTTTAATCTGTTCTGTCGGTACTCTGGGGATTTCCAATTACACACTATTTATATGACAGCTGATAATGCACCCTGCTGACACAGTCACTGTATTACATCTTCTTAAAGCTGTTATTTACTTTCATGAGAGTTCTGAATATTTGGTGTTGCGTGGAGATTGGCAAGTGTATAAATTGGAGGTTGCGAGAGACTCCTTCCTCTGATTTTCATTGGGACTAACTGATGGCTGCTGAAATTGTTTGAATAACTCACTCAGAAAATGTTGGAAACTTTTTACCACATCAAGGTTACCTGCTATTTGGTCATTTTGGCTATCGCTGTGCCCAGTAAGCAATATTAAGTGGTGTGCTATGTTTTACCGAATGTCAAGAAAGCTGTGCTCAGCACTATAGTTGATGATAGTGAAATGCTATTTAATGAAACACCTAAGTTGTTTGACTGAAATTTCCTGCAGATGGCATAAAAAAGAAAGAGAAAAAAACATGTATGATTCGCGTCAGGTGAAATTCTGTCTGATATTAAACAATAGTGCAATGAAAAGATTAGTGGAAGGTTTATATTCTTTAGAATATTCCAGTCTGTGAATGGATGTTTACTGTGATGGGAAATACATGGCAGGACATTTCCAAATGAAATTCTGAAACCGATTCAGCTATTACAGAGCCTTGTAAATGTACCCAGTGCTCAACACTTTGTTCACTTAATTCAGTATTACAACCAGCGATTGTGATCAATTTAACTGGGAATGTTTATTTGTGAATCACATGCTCCTGTTTCTCAGTACAGGCCAGAAAACAAGGAATATAGTAAAATACGAAAGCAGTTCAGGATTATTCATGTCCTTTTGCTCAGTACTTCGTTGAACCACCACTCCCAGCAGTTACAGCCAGTAGTCTTTTTGGACACGACTCTGCTAGTTTTGCACAGCGTGATGGAGCAAGATGTCCCACACCTCCTTGCAAAAGTGCTCAGTCTGTGCCAGGTCAGATGCGCAGCTGCGGTGGACAGCATCTAGAGGTCCTGCCGGAGATTTTCCATCAGATTCTGTTCAGGACTCTTGAATGGGTGACTCAAACACATCAATGTTCTTCATTTGAAGCCCCTCCACGGTTGCTCTGGCAGAGTGATTTGGGTTGTTGATCTGCTCAAAGAAATCTCTCTCCCCAGCTTAAGCTTTCTGACTGAGGTAAGCAGGTTCTCATCCAGGATCTCTCTATGTTTAGCACATTCATCTTCTCATCAATCCTGACCTGATTTCCAGTCCCTGCTGTTAAAATGCATCCCTATAGGATGATGGCAACGTAACACGCATTAGTAAGAACATATTTTTGCCCATCGAGACTTTGCGAAGCGTCACTTACAACATACTGCATTGGTGTGGAAGTAGGTCTTATGTTAGGATCAGACTGAAGTGGAAATCTTTGGCCTCAGCAATAAGCAGTTTCTGTGGCGTAAATCTAATACTGTAAGTTATACAGACAATACCATCCCTATTGTAAAGTGTGGTGAAGGTAGCGACTTGCTGTGGAGATGCTTTTCAGCAGCAGAGACTGGAAATCTGGTCAGGACTGTTGAAAAGATGAATGCTGGTGAGTACAGAGAGTTCATCCGTAAAATCCTCCGGCAGGAAGTTTAAACTTGGTAGGAAGCTCGTCTTTCAGCAGAACAACATCCCAAATCACGTTGCCTGAGCAACCGTGGAGTGGCTTCGTATTTTTTGCTTGTATTCTATATTACAGATGCGGTCATTTACTACTTCGCAATATTTTATGTTCCCAGCGTTCATTAGCGAGGTGACATGCGGTAACTTCTCGACCTTTACTGAATGAAGTATGTTAATCAGAGCAAACCTTCCTGTGCAGTGGCAATCCAGTAACATTTAGAGTGAAGAAGCTGGAATGGCAAACACATTAACAATCAGCACGTTCAAATTTTGTCTCAAAGGCACTTCCGTAATGCAAATGTGCTCAGAATCACTTGCATAATAACTTGGTTGCTTCAATGATTAATTGCTGATTGTTAATTCGTATTACTTCTCAATAAGGGAATGCAGCTTAATAATGTTTCAACAAAATATGTGAACTGACACAGTGAAGACATACAACTCAGCTTTCCGTGAAACTGCCCCCCCCCCCCCTTTTGTTTCTTTCTTTACCTTCTGGCATTGGGTCTCGATGTTGATCAATATCAGAACCAGAACCAGGTTTTATATCAGCAGCGTATGTCACGAGATTTATCAGCTTCACAGCAACAGTACAATGAAAGACATGATAAATAAGTACAGGGAAGAAAAATCCAAGCTACATTAAGTTTATATATTTCTATTAACCAGTTAAGTTAACATAAATAGTGCGGAAAAACAAATAAAAAATTAGTAAGGTCACATTCATCAGTTCAATATCTATTTAGCAATCGGTTGGCAGAGGGGAAAAAAGCTGTTCCTAAATCGGTGAGTGTGTGCCTTCAGGCTTCTGTACCTCCTTCCCAACAGTAACAATGAGAAGCGGACACGTTCTGGGTGGTGAGGATCCACAATGATGGACACCATCTTCCTAAGGCACTGCTCCATGAAGATGTCTTGTACACTACGGAGGCTGGTACCCATGATGGTGCTGACTAATTTTACAAGTTTCTGCAACTTACTTCGATCTTGTTCAGTAGCCCCTCCCATATCAGACGGCGTTGCAGCCAGTCCAAATGCTCTATCTACGGTACATTTGCAGACGTTTTCGAGTGTTTTAGTTGATAAACCAAATTTCCTCAAAATCCCAATGAAATATTGCCGCTGTCTTGGCTTCTTTATAGCTGCACAAATACGTTCCGTTCAGGTTAGGCCCGCAGATATACTGACACCCTGAAACTTGAAGTTGCTCACTCTCTCCACTTCTGACCCCTCTGTCAGGATTGGTTTCTGTTCCCTCGTCTTGTCCTTTCAGAACTCCACTAACAGCACCGGCGAGCTTCCCTGTGTGGAATTCAATGAGTTCTCAACGTCTGCACGGGACACGCTTAAACGAGAGTTAAAAGCTGGGAGCTGACGGTTCGTTTAAAGCAGGGGTGTCAAACTCATTTTAGGTCACGGACCGGATTGAGAAAAATGCAGCTTCATGCGGGCCGGATCAGTTGGACGCGTGCGAACGCAGCTTTCGTTGCCTCCGTTTTTGCAGCCTGCTCTCATGTGTCTCAGTCTCTGCTATAACTACAAAGTGTTTCACTTTACAAATTCCGTTTCTTATGAAGAAGACTGCCGAGCAAGACTGCCGAATAAACACTAAAAACCCTGAAAACCTGGTACCTGAATAAACTCAGCATTAGCCATATCATACGCCATAGGCGCTTCGATTACTGGGGCCAGCTTTAATAGTAATAAGATATTATCTCGCGGGCCAAAGATAATTCCACCGCGGGCCTTGAGTTTGACATATATGGTTTAAAGCAAACAATGGGTTGTTTTCCTTCTGTAAGAAGCAAGAGGCACGTTCTTAGACACAAAATACTTTCGATGTTACTGTCAGGGGACTGCAGGGACGTGGAAAAGTAGTCTCAGTTTGCAGTACTCAGAGCAAAGTGTATAAATCATTTGCTGGAAAATGTATAGTGATGCAAAAGAACGTGGAATTAGAAGTCTCGCAGTTGCAGGAATGTGAGCTGAACTAAATTCGACTTTCCCATTTTGATGTTGGAGTCTCGGCCCGAAACGACGACTTTTTATTGGTTAAACAGACGCGCCCTCACCTGCAGCGTTCTACTGGAGTGTTTGTGTGTGTCGCTCTGGTACCTTGTGGAGCATTTCGGGAAATTAGAATAACAGTGCAGATCGTTCATATGGCTTATACACTTTACAGTGGCTATCAATAATAATCCCGGTTGCTCAGCTGATAGAAAATAAAATTCCTTGGCTTGATACAAAATAGTATCATCTGTTGCAATGTATGCTGACTGCTTCAGTCCTTTTCACCTGGTGGAAGGAAGCCATGTGCCCAGAGAGAGTGTTTTTTCCCTTCACATACACACGGTGCATTTCAGCCTCCCTTCACTACCCTCTGTTTAATGCCTTCTGTATCACCAGGACTCTCAATTTTATTAATCAAACTGGAAGTTGGAGATAGTGCAGAGAGAAAAAAGAAAAA
This sequence comes from Hemitrygon akajei, assembly GCF_048418815.1. Classification (NCBI taxonomy): domain Eukaryota; kingdom Metazoa; phylum Chordata; class Chondrichthyes; order Myliobatiformes; family Dasyatidae; genus Hemitrygon; species Hemitrygon akajei. The sequence continues at coordinate 158,734 of NW_027332104.1, read as the reverse complement.
TCAGAGAAAACCAGCTCGAATTCCCTCTACTGAACCATTGGACAGATGTAATTAATCTGAGGAAAGATTGGTTTCCTGAAACTTTAAATGTGATTGCCTCCTCAGAGACAACGACTGTCCCACTGAAAATCTCCAGCATTTCTTGTTTGTTCTTCAGGTTTCTAAAATGTAAAATTTCTGTTTTGCCTGCGCATTTTATTTTGTCCTTTTTCTTGGCAAGGTCCAGAAATTCAGAGTGACAAGCGGGTAACCAATTCTGCACCCGCCTTCAATCCTTAGTAGTGGGGAAAAAATTATATTGGCATGTTATAATGATGACAGGTGAGCACGGGGTAAACTTTTAATTCGTAGTATCTCTAAGGGCAGGTCAAGCACCAGGAAATATTCTGTCACCTGACAAGTTAATTGGTGAAGTCGAGAGACAAACGACAGAAATCTCTAGCGATAATAAGATATACAGGTTGTAACTAATCCCATTCGAACATTGATAGGCCTAAATAGAGTAGACATGGAGAGGACGTTTGTGGTAGTGAGGGAATCTAGGACCAGAGGACACAGAGCAGGAGGAAGCCTATTCACTGAAAAGTTGAGGAGGAATTTCTCAAGCGAAAGGTTGGTGACTATGTGGAATCCATTTGCCTCAGACGTTTATGAAAGCTAACCCATTGGGTATATTTAAAGGGGAGGTTGATATGTCCTTCATTGGTCAGGGTGTCAAAGGTTACGGGGATAAGGAGGGAGAAGGGGTTGAGAGGGATAACGAATTAGCCACGATGGAATGGCGGAGCAAACTCGATCTGTCGAATGCCCCAATTCTGCTCCCATGTCTCCTAGTCTTATGGCTTTATGGGAGCGATAAGGAAGCGGCCAATCGATTCCGTAAGGGTCGGAAGGGTCAGAGATCAGGGGAGAACTGCAGAGACCCGGAAGTGGAAAGCCGGCGGCGGACTGTGATCCTACTCTTTGCCATTTGATACTTCATCAGAGATGATTAGTTTCAAAGCGGAATTCCAGATAGGATAATGTTATTAAGCCCGTTGTCGTCGTGACAATGGGAAAAGTGGAAAATCCGGGAGATGATCAACAAGATTGTCCGCATCCATGGGAAGAGTAAGAAAAGAAAGAGAGTTTCAGGCCGAGGAGCCTTTCTCAGAACTGGGAAGGAGACAATGTTCAATCCCTTGATGCCCATTTCTGACCAGGTTTCCCGCCTCTGATGTTCCCTCAGCCTCTTTCATTCAATTTCATCATTGCTGGTTACATCTGAGAGTGAAGGAGAGCCCTGGGGGATGTCTCCTGCTCTGTATGTTGCTCATCCTGTATCCATCCATTTGTCCATTCCATTCATCCATTGACCTGTAACATCGCAGAGAGCCTCTCCCCCTGACTACCCCGCTTCCACTCGGAGAGCGGCCCCCCTTACACACTCACCCTGGAGCAGCAAGAGCCGACTAAAACTATAAACCAGTTATGAAGAGCGGCTTCGAGTTAATACATTAACTAGACTTCTCTTCCATCAGCTAAGACCTCAGAGCCAAATTCTTGTAGAACATTCGTCCTGGGTCAAGAATTTCAGAAACTGTATTGTTTTGTAACTTTAGTCATTTCAGTCCTAATTTTTTACATCCTAAAGTTCAAAGTAAATTTCTGATCAAATATGAATATCTGTTATCTGTCAAGTACAATCCTGATTTGATGAAGACGGACGTGAGAAGCACCGAGGAACATCTGGTGAAACTTCTGAAATGCCTGTTACGCTGCCGCTGCTACTGTGCGATCGAAAAATCTACGGAGAGGAAGGCCCCGAATCCTCGGCTTTGCCTGTTGCTTGGCGGCCGGGGCCGGGGTCGAAGCGCTCGACAGAGATGGTGCTCGGTTTCGGAGGCTCGAAGTTTTCGGATGGACTCAGAGTTGGCTGTGGTCGGGTGCTGCATCGGCAAGTTAACGGCGCTGGTTCATGGCAGGAAGAGTTTCTCTTCCTTCTACCGTCTGTGTGAGATGATGGGTTATCGGGGACTTTGAGACTTCTTTTGTTACCGTGCCCATGGTCAGCTCTTTATCAAATTACGGTATTACTTTGCACTGTTGTAACTATATGTTATAATTATTTGGTTTTTGTCAGTTAGTCTTGGTTTGTCTTGTGTTTCTGTGATATCATACTGGAGGAACATTGTATCATTTCTTAATGCATGCATTTCTAAATGTCAATAAACGAGGACTGAGTGTCCTCATAATCTGATCTAATCTAATATCACCATATACCACCCTGAGGTTCGTTTTCTTGCAGGCATTTTCAGAAATATGAAGAAATACTATATAAGTCATCAATATCACAGCAGAGTAAAGCAAAGTTCTGACTCCATATCTGTTCTCTCTTCTCTGCCGCCCAGTGAACATAGTTTCTTCAAGTATATCGCCGGAGGAACAGATCCCAATAATTACAGGTATTCTGAATTTATCTTAAAAGTCACTTGGATATATGTTACAGTACTAAAGTTTGTGCTCGAACACGTTTATATATGGAGTAACACAGTCTAAGTTCAGTGAGTAGTTCATAGCCGCAGTTAAATGGCCAGTGATCACAATTGTACGCTTAATCAGGAGACAAAACAACTGACGGCAGCCAATGGCCCCGGACTGTGATGTGATACTGAACTCCAGATATTGTGACAATAATAACTCGCTGAAAATAATACCGATAGCGACCAGAATGTTCATTCAACAGAGGCCAGAATGTGAGATCGACAATTTCACTGTTTATGCTTTGGAGCAGTCACATTTCAGGATTCATGATTCAGGTTTAACGATTGAATAATGTCATTCTCTGTAGAGAAGTGTAAGGAGAACAAAGTGTTTGTTACTCCAGATCTGATGTAGCACAAAACCATAAAATATAAAATACATATCAGGATTTACCTCTCAGCAATTACTTTCACTAAAGAAAACAGGAATTAGCAACCCATGCAAGCAGATACAATTCTGATAAGGAGTATACACCAGTAAACTTCAATGAGAGAGCGACACAGAAAAACGGAGACGTCACCAATATTGAGGAGAACGTTAACCAATGGAAGAACCTGACTCTCCATGGAAGACATCCCCACAGACTGAGCAGACTAGATGTCGACAAGGAGGCGTCGAACCCCTCGCTCAGGGATGGAGATCTCTTCCCAGAAACAGAAGTGTTCCTTGTAGCAATACAGAACCAGGTGGTTAACACAAAAAATATCAAAAATACATAATAAAAGACCAACAAATTCAGAGATGATAAATGAAGAAAACGTCAAGAAACAATCCAACAGATTGCAGGATACTGTAGAAGATTGACATTATCTGCACTTTTACTTTGACTTTTACGGCACCTTTCTCTGTATCTGTCATTGATGGGGGGGGGGGGGGGCTGTAGCCTGGTTGACTACACGCTGGGTAGTTCTGACTCCCCTTTACAGATCCTTCTTGTCCGCTGTCGTACAGTTTCCAGATCAAGCAGTGATACAGCTTGTTCGGATTCTCTCTACTGCGCAGCTGCAGAGTGACGTCAATATGGATGTGCGAAGCCCAGCTCGCTTCATCCTCCTCAGAAGGTGGAGGTGTCGGTGAGATTCCCTGACTGTGTCGGATGTGTTCCGGGACCATAAGAGCAGACAGGCTTTCTCCAGACTGTTTCTGTAATGAGTTTTATACTTCCGTTACTGCTGCTTAAGGATGCTGCTCACTGATGGACTGGGAGGGGCTTACATTGACAATACGTACAAAAGCCCCAATTTGTCCCACACAAAGCCCCTTCCAATGGTTGTACAGACTTTTACAATATCTTCTGAAATATGTTAATTGATTCCTTTCGAATATATCTAATTTTTCACACATCAGAATAAAGAGATATTGCGGACCATAGCCAGCATTTCCTCTCTGCCGAAACTTTATCAGTCCATTATAATCTTGTGAATTCTTAATCCCTGAGCACCACCATAATAATTTCATTATCCTTTTTATTAAAACTGTCAGTTAATTACACTGAGGAAACGACCGGCTCATTCGTGAAGGAGACTGTATTATCCTGTACAAATCAGGTTGCCATATTTCCCCCAGAACATTTCTGGATTGTTTCCGTGATTAAATACATCACTCCCATCTCTACAGCCATCAAAATAGACTTCAGGACGCCACCAACTTTTCTGTCAACTCTCACCACGCCCTCAGTCCTGGACAAAATAAAAGGTTGGTTCCCTGATCCTAGTTTTATCATTCTGGGTATTATGTACATTGTGCACGCGCATACACATATACACGCTCACGCACAATCAGACACAAAGTCACGTACAAGGATATAACAAAGGAAAAACACAAAGTTACATATGCAGAAATGCGGACAGACGCACATTTGGACACACAAACACACAGGCACAGGACCACGGTTACAAACACGTAAAATGTCACTCAGAATGACATTCATCAAATGTCATCATCAAATGCAAACACAATCTGTGTAGATTTCCAAAAGATACACGGACACAAATACACAGAAACATTTACGTATACACACGGTCACGCAGGCTCACGCACACGCACACGCACGCAGACATTCATACACTAGTAAATGGAGACACAGAAGTGCACACAGATAGACTCATGCTGCCGCACACAGATAAACACTCCAGTACACCTCAGGACATTCAGCTTTCCATATTAACAGACAGGACATACATGCACCACTACAGGACGCAAATAAAAGGAAGTCCTCTTTTGGAAGTTCACACTCCAGCAACATCGGACTTGTGCTACTCCGTTATGTTGTTACTTGTGGGCAGAAGATTGTGTGAAGGATTCTGGATAACGGCCAGAGTTCCATTTCTCTCGCCTTCTGTAATGTGAAGGTAATACCTTAAACTCTGTTTCACTTCTTCTATCGTACACCGAGTTGTTGAATTACATTGTGACCTTCACCTGTCACACAACTGCACAGTGAGATGCATATTTACAGTATCTAACTCGTAATAATGTTGGGATATTTGGGAATTTAACAGCGTGGTGTCCAAGAAAGCAAATGACAATATTTCCGGTGGATAAAATGCTCTGTGGGAACTAATGTGCAGGTTTCTATTTGGAGAAGGGGAGGCATTCCGATTGGAAGAGGAGTGTCTCTCCTCTCTCCGCCCCCCCTCCATTTTTCCGCCCCTCCCTCTCCCTCCGTTGTTAGTGAGAGAGAGAGAGAGGGGGGCCTGTGCATGTCGAAGTGCTGGGTTATGGACTGTAGTTTCTGACATCTCTCTGTCCCTTGTTAGTGTGTCTGAGAGAGAGGGGGGGGGGCCTGTGCATGTCGAAGTGATGGGTTATGGACTGTAGTTTCTGACATCTCTCTGTCCCTTGTTAGTGTGTGTGAGAGAGAGGGGAGCCCCTGTGCATGTCGAAGTGATGGGTTATGGACTGTAGTTTCTGACATCTCTCTGTCCCTTGTTAGTGTGTGTGAGAGAGAGGGGGGTCCTGTGCATGTTGAAGTGATGGGTTATGGACTGTAGTTTCTGACATCTCTCTGTCCCTTGTTAGTGTGTGTGAGAGAGAGGGGGCCCTGTGCATGTCGAAGTGATGGGTTATGGACTGTAGTTTCTGACATCTCTCTGTCCCTTGTTAGTGTGTGTGAGAGAGAGGGGGGCCCTGTGCATGTCGAAGTGATGGGTTATGGACTGTAGTTTCTGACATCTCTCTGTCCCTTGTTAGTGTGTGTGAGAGAGAGGGGGGGCCTGTGCATGTCGAAGTGATGGGTTATGGACTGTAGTTTCTGACATCTCTCTGTCCCTTGTTAGTGTGTGTGAGAGAGAGGGGGCCCTGTGCATGTCGAAGTGATGGGTTATGGATTGTAGTTTCTGACATCTCTCTGTCCCTTGTTACTGTGTGTGAGCGAGAGGGGGCCCTGTGCATGTCGAAGTGATGGGTTATGGACTGTAGTTTCTGACATCTCTCTGTCCCTTGTTACTGTGTGTGAGAGAGAGGGGGGCCCTGTGCATGTCGAAGTGATGGGTTATGGACTGTAGTTTCTGACATCTCTCTGTCCCTTGTTACTGTGTGTGAGAGAGAGGGGGCCCTGTGCATGTTGAAGTGATGGGTTATGGACTGTAGTTTCTGACATCTCTCTGTCCCTTGTTACTGTGTGGGAGAGAGAGGGGGGCCCTGTGCATGTCGAAGTGATGGGTTATGGACTGTAGTTTCTGACATCTCTCTGTCCCTTGTTAGTGTGTCTGAGAGAGAGGGGAGCCCCTGTGCATGTCGAAGTGATGGGTTATGGACTGTAGTTTCTGACATCTCTCTGTCCCTTGTTAGTGTGTGTGAGAGAGAGAGGGCCCTGTGCATGTCGAAGTGATGGGTTATGGACTGTAGTTTCTGACATCTCTCTGTCCCTTGTTAGTGTGTGTGAGAGAGAGGGGGGCGCTGTGCATGTCGAAGTGATGGGTTATGGACTGTAGTTTCTGACATCTCTCTGTCCCTTGTTAGTGTGTGTGAGAGAGAGGGGGGCGCTGTGCATGTCGAAGTGATGGGTTATGGACTGTAGTTTCTGACATCTCTCTGTCCCTTGTTAGTGTGTGTGAGAGAGAGGGGGGCGCTGTGCATGTCGAAGTGATGGGTTATGGGTTGTAGTTTCTGACATCTCTCTGTCCCTTGTTAGTGTGTGTGTGAGAGAGAGGGGGCCCTGTGCATGTCGAAGTGATGGGTTATGGGTTGTAGGTTCTGACATCTCTCTGTCCCTTGTTAGTGTGTGTGTGAGAGAGGGGGGCGCTGTGCATGTTGAAGTGATGGGTTATGGGTTGTAGGTTCTGACATCTCTCTGTCCCTTGTTAGTGTGTGTGAGAGAGAGGGGGGCCCTGTGCATGTTGAAGTGATGGGTTATGGACTGTAGTTTGTTGCTGGTCTATAGATCACAATTTCTTTGGGCCTTTGCTATTGCTCACTTGGTGGCCGGTGGACGCTGGTGTTTCCCGGTAGAACAGGAGAGGGTGGGGTGGGGAGGGGAGGGGAGGGAAGGGTTGATGATTTGTGTGGGAGGGTGGGGGTGCTCTGGGGTTCTAACCTTTTTCTGTAATTCATTCTTTGGGGTTTTCTTCTGTTCAGTAGATGTCTGTGAAGAGTGAGCATTTCAGATTGTCTAATGTTTCAATTCCATGTTATTCAATGGAAACACTGAAGCCTCGAACCATTGAGCGACCTGGCATATGACGTGGAAGGTTAGATCTGTGAATTGTCAATGATACAAAAATCCTTGCAGCTTTTGATATGTGGGACGTCGCCCTGACCCTCAATGTTCCGGGTGTTTGTGTGAATAGGGCAAGAAATGGCATGTTATAATATGAAGTGGTACCGTTTGCAAATGTTAAACAAGCTGGAACCGGCGATGGTTACATCTCAGCGAATATTGACGAACGGATTGGCCTTTCAAGGTGTCAAAACTGGGCCACAACGTGGATGGAAAAGAATCATGAGGCATTTCTCAGGGCACCTAACACGGATGTGGAGAAGTTATCCTCCGACTTAATGGAACTTTGGTCAGACCTCAACAGTACTGCGAGAAACTCCTCTGCAGGATATAAGAAGAATGGGACAACGCTGGAGAAGGTGCAGCGAAGACTCGCCGGGATAGTCCCGGTTACGCAGTTTCGTTATAAAGATTGCCGCGATAAATTCTGTCTGCTGCCTCGGGGGCTCAGAAAGTTAAGACCGGAACATTACTAAGGCATGTCAATTGTAACGAATCAAGAACCGACTGTATAATCGTTTACATGTATTGGGAATTCGTTGTGTTATTTTGGAGTGATATGCAACGAAAAAGCATTCAATGTTTTGGAAGAACAAATATTTATATAAAATAAGTTAAGGTATAATCTGGATATAGGGTAAATGCGCAGAGATAAATTAATACCATCACGTATACAAACTGCCGGAGGAGTTCAGCAGGCCAGGCAGCATCTGTGGAAGAGTACAGTCGACGTTTGGAGCCGAAACGCTTCATCAGGACGCTGAATACTATCATGTAACATTATGGGGAATATGGTTGAGGTAAATTTCTCGATTTAATTTTCTCGTACAAAAGGTTTATGCAATTTGGGTCTATTGATTCAGAGTAAAAGAGAGAGAGAGATTCAGGGAATAAATACACAGAAATTGGTAAGTACCTGGAACTCTGGAATGTGTAAGCTGGGTCGTGACGCTATTTAAACAAACTCTCAGGTGAGGAACTGAATACCTTAGTCATAGAGGCTATGGGCGATTGCGTTAAAACAGAGTGATTACTTTTCAACAGTCACCGAACTAAATTTAGTGCTGGAGAATTCACTGAGGGGACGGGGGCATGTTTTGGTCTCCTGAAACCAGAGGTATTTTATACCCCTTCCGTCTCAGGTGGCCAGCTTGTAGGAGAGTAACAAGGAAACACGTGGCAACTCCAGACCTGCGACCATAACCACAGCGCCAGTGAATGTATTCGCTCCAGACTGGAGAGACCAGGTTCAGGATCACTGGGGACGTTGGGACGGTTCCGATAGTCGGCAAAGGGTTTTCAAGAGCAGGTTGTGTCGGACCAATATGATCGAATTCTGTGATCAATAACACAATCAAACGAGGAGATTCCTCTCGGATTGGCAGAGACATTTCTGTCATTGTTAACCATGGGTGGGGTGAAGGAAAGATTGAATGATGGCAAAAGTTTTGCTTTTCTTTCGGAAGATTTGCAATGGCAATCCAACGAAGTACAGGTTTCCGATGATCTACAGGGTTGCATTGAACAAATATATAAAGAATAAATCAGGTTGAAAAAGCAGTTAAATTTTATAGATTAATCAAGTCCCGTACAACTTCCTTTTGAAGAGCTCTGCAGTTCATTTCCCTTCTCTTAATTATATTTGTACCTTTCTTCACAGAATGGTCCAAAACCCGTTATCGAATTTGCCTAAGGAAATTTTGGGCCCTCTTTAATAGACACATTAATAAAAGCAGAGCAAAGTGTTTACTCGTTCCAAAGATTTTGTAAAATATACAGAGCTTGTAGTTTCTAAATCTCATGGAAAATTGCATTCATCTGTAAGGAACAAACGCATCCTTTCAAAGAAATTTAAAATTGTTTTTAGTTTTCTTTGATCACTCATGAAGAAAATAAGACTGCAGGTCAAAACATAGTATTAATTAAAAAAAAGATGATTCATTAGCCGGGTTATTTACGGGATTGTAAATGCAATCGTAATTTGCATCCCTGCTGTGACTCTCCCCATGGAGTATACTCTGGACTATAATAACGACTACATTCAGCAACCTGCTTCATTGGGATGATCAGGTCTGGTTCACGAGGAGATGGGGTACCCGTTAATTTTCTGGATAGACCGGATCTATTACCCGGTTCTTGCTGCCGTCGGTGTCCCAGGTGAGATAAAGACGATCGAAGTTAAATATTGTACGGCTGCAGTCAGTCTTTATCCGTGTGGAGCGTTTAGTGTGGATAAAAGTAGGTTGAATAATTTTTCTTTAATGGAATATTAACAGTCAAGGAAATGTCCTGCTTCCTTAAATTTCAATAAATATGCATATAACTAACTGAAAAAGGCTCTATTTAACGCACAGGGAGTGGATCAGAGGTAATTAATGTTTCATTTTTAATGTCGGATGCTCTAAGCATCATACAGGCATATTAAAGCAGTAATTTTTACCCATTATCTTGTTTTCGCATCTGCTATTGATGTGGAGCTCTCTGCTGCTTATTTGGTTCAGTTTGTGGTTCACAAGCGGACTAGAATAAGTGATTTGTCGCGTTATTAGTCAGCGATGCCCATCGCCAGCAGTTCCCATTCTCCTGGACACTCAGGAGATGCAGATTGTGGACACTAGCTGGTCTGAACTCAATGCTGCGACACGAAACGTCGATAGAGACATTCATTGTACTGGGGATTCTTGTCGATCTGAGATTGCCAACAGATTTTTCTCTCTCATTCTCTAAAAGGCTCTGCCATTAAAAAAACATGTACCACGCCTTTTTGCCTTGTTCCGAAATTCTTAAAAACAAAATCTAAAAATACTATCCTCCTTCACCTTAAATAAAATCAATGTCTGGTCATCCACCTCCTCCCCGGACAAAGGATTCCTGAGATCCGCCGCTTTCTGAGTGAAACATGGGAAGTCCTGCCTGTGGCAGAGAACACAGTGCAATGGGGCAGTTGGACTTTTGTCAGTGTTTACCGTAGTTTGGAGCGACAGAAAGAGGTAAATAAATTAAAAATGCTGGAATTTTCAGCGGGTGATGGAGGAGATTTGCAGAGAGAAAGATATCGAAACTTTAGGGTCGATCGTGAGTCATCCGGACAGTTGTGATTGTTACTAACATCACATTAAGCTTGTCAACACATCGAGAAACTTTAACAATTAGAGTTACTTCTTCTATTCTTTCATGCAGGAGGTAATGTGTAATCATAAAATGAAACGTATTCAATACAGAATTGGAAGAAATTGTACTCGTCTCTTGAAACATTTAATTATCTTTGTATACGCTGTAATTATGTCATCGTAATTGTAGATTTCCTGTCTCTTGCAGTGAACTTGGTGGCAATTGTGATCCTGTCACGAGGAAGGTGCGGTTTGTCCAAATGCATCACTCGCTACCTGATGGCCATGTCAGCGGCGGATCTGCTGGTGGTTATTGTCGAAGTGATAATACGTCGGGTTAATTTCATGTATTTCTCATTGAATTTTCTATATCTCACGCCGGTGTGTAACATCAACTTTGTTGCATACAAAATAACTGTGGACTGTTCTGTCTGGTTCACCGTCGCTCTTACCTTCGATCGCTTTGTGGCAATTTGCTGTCAGAAGCTTCAGTTAAAATATTGCACCGAGAAAACAGCTTCGGTGATTATCGCTGTTGTGATTGTATCAAGCTGCCTGAGGACAATCCCTTTCCATTTTTTGCATGAACCTTTAGTTATTGTTAACAGTGTCGGATGGGGCTGCGTTGCAAAGTCTGAATACTTCACGTCACACGCAGTTTACGAGTGGATCGACAGCATCATCACCCCCTTATCACCAATCCTGTTAATCTCACTCTGCAATGCTCTGACCGTCAGACATATTATCACGGCCAATAAAGTTCGCAAGCAATTCCGAAACAATGCAGAGAATTCAAAGGATGATGCAGAGGAGAAGAATCGGAAGAAGTCCATGATTTTACTTTTCACCATTTCAGCCAATTTCATGTCACTCTGGATGATATATGTCGTGCATTCTTTGAACTGGCCGGTGAGGAACTTCTTTTACCCTGATCGATTCTTGAGTGACCCAGTGTACATCGTCCAGGAGGTTGGTTTGATGTTCCAGATTCTCAGTACCTGCACAAACACCTGGATCTACGGACTGACACAGCGGAAATTCAGAGAGGAACTGAGAAATGGCGTGAAATACATATTTAGTTTGAACGGGAAAATGTGAAAACTCTATTTAAACAGAAAAACTTATTGTATATGGATGAGTGGGATTCTGTCATACTGTTAACAAAATCGTGGGAGAAAGTTGAAAGTGCCTTGTATACCATATGAAGTTTACAATAATGTTAAATTTACCATATTTAATAGACAATGACGATCTTTGTCAAAATCCTGCGATATGTTGTGCATCATCATCCTTATCGTCTTAGGTCGATGATATTGCAGAGCAAAGGGGTAAAGTAAAAATGCAATGCTCCTCAGACAGGATGAAGAGGTCAATACTCCCCAATGCCATTCGGCTTTACAATTCAACCGCCAGGAGTAAGATATGTTAAAGTGCCGGGGTTAGGACTCAATGTATTTAAGTAAACTACTTAAGAACTTTTTAAAAGCTATTTATTAATGCTTTTTGAGAGGGTGATTTTAGATGCATATCATATTTTTACTGAGTTAAGTATTGTATGTAATTAGTTTTGCTACAATAAGTGTATGGGACATTGGAAAAAATGTTGAATTTCCCCATGGGGATGAATAAAGTATCTATCTATCTATCTATCTATCTATCTATCTATCTATCTATCTATCTATCTATCTATCATTAAAAGGTTGCTGAATTTGAGATATTGTAATGGGAGCAGAGAGCAAAATGGGGAATCTACATAAGACCGGATGGAGAAAGAGTTTCATTGGAAAATGTTGCGGTGACAGGGTGAAGCTATGCTAAAGGAAGTAACGAATAAAACAAGTGCAGGAATTTTATTGGCTGATAGAAAGGATGACAATAACGTTGGTCACGGTTCGAGAAACATGCTATCTTAGAGAGATAGAGAGAAAGAGGAGGAGGAGAGAGAGATGAAGGGAAACAGATGGAGGGAACGAAGCATGCAGTTTTCATAACTGTTTGATGGGAAGCTTGGAAATAACTAAGTGATGTCGAAATTAAGCTGGTTCTCAGGAAATTGGAGGAAAATAGCTAGATGAAGAGATGTCAGTTTACAAAATGGAAAAGCAAAATAAGTCACTGGAAAATAATAGCAGCAAGAACAATATTCAACAAAATTGAAAAGATAATTTTCATTTCAATATGATACAAATTAATGTAGTATTCTGACATCTGTGAACCATTGCTGGTTGTATCCAACTACACGTTCATTGGTTTGTGTCTGTAGCCAAGAAGCGATGACATCGTCTAAAACAAGCTTGGGCTTTTATAAGGAAAAGTTTGCTGTATTTAATAAGTTTTATTAGTCAAAGCACAATCCAATATTCCTGGATCAGTTGTCTATATAGGTTCCATTTGCTTCTGTCCGTGGTAGATGTCCTTCAATTTGATGATATGTTTGCTTCTATAAGCGAAGCGGATGGGCAGGCCGAAGGTAATAACGCTCGGTTGGGAGCTCCTCAGGACCACGGCTATGAAACACGTCCTCCTGGGTTCTGTTGAGATCGAGTTACAAAGAAAAAATGACACGCCTAACCACTTCCCGCCATTTAACTGAGCCAAGACTCAGAGGTCATCTGTATCATCTCCAAACACCCAGTGTCTTATTTGTTCACGGGTGCTTAATTTCACCCCTGCGAAAAATCGACAAATGTGAACACCTGAGACTTATGTTCCTCATTTCCCTCCCTCTCTCTCGCTCTCCCTCTCACTCACTCTCTTACTCTCTCTCTCTTCTTCTCATTCCCTTTCTCTCTCCTCTCGCACTCTCTCTCACTCTCTTTCTCTCTCTGTCACGCTCTCTCTCTCTCTATCACAAACACACACACAGACACACACACACACACACACACACACACACACACACACACACACACACACACACACACACACACACACACACACATTTTAATTCTGATTCCTATTGCCGTTCCGATGTGTCGACTTATGACATCCTCTTTTGCCAAGATGAAGCCACACTGAGGATGGAGGACCAACACCTTATATTACGTCCGAGTAACCTCCAACTTGATGGCAGAAATATCGAATTCTCCCTTTGAGAACAACCCCGCCCCACAATTCCCTCTATTCCACAGTCTAACCATTCATTTGTTCTCATCCACCTATTATTTTCTCCACTCGGCCCCCCTCCTCATTTCCTCTCTCCTATTGCTACTCTCCTCTCCGATCAGATCACTTGTTCTTCAGCCCTTAATCATTCACACCCACCCGTCTTCACCTATCTCCTTCCAGCCAGCCTCTTACCCTCCCGCCACACTACCACATTTTAACTCCAGCATCCTCCGCCTTTTGTTCTCAATCTGGAAGAAGTGTTCAGGTCCGAAACGTCAACTCTTTTCCGCAGATGCTGCCTGACCTGCTGAGATCTTCCAGCATTTTGTCTATGTTGCTTTGGGTTTTCAGCATCTGCAGATTTTCCCGTGTTTGTGAACAATGTTGACGGCTCCGTCCATGTCAGTCAATGAACCGCTGCAGGATGACGCATTGTTCAGAACGTCACGGCGTAGGGGTGAGACACGTGAAAGTCATGAAAGCGGCAGCCGTGGCTGATCTGTGTGCTGAATAACTCTGTGACCACCGCATCGAAATTCTACAGAACCTCTGTGCTTTGTTTTATATCTCTGCATGATATATTTCGGATTTCTGAAAGTAAACAGCTCAGGGAAATAAAAGTGGAACCATAAACACAAGAGGTTGTATCGATGCTATAAACCCAGAGCGACGCGCATGAAATGCTGGAGGAGCTCAGCAGATCAGACCGCATCAATTGACAGGAATCAGTCTTTGATCAGGACTGTTCTGCTCTTTCATATAGTCACAGACTCGCAGTGTTGTAGACAATGGAAACGGGCCCACTGGCCCATTGAGACAGTTTTGATCCACGACACTGACGCCAATGACACGTATGAGGGCCGGATCCTCCTGCACAATGATTACTCTACCCGGTTAAATGCACCATAAGCGCAGTGTTTGCATCTCATTCTACCATCTTATCTGACCAGTACGTTCCTGTTATAACCGCACTTAATGGAAAAGAAACACAGACAAGAACATCCGCTTTAAAATTCCTTCTTGTTACTTGAAAACGATGCTGACTCGTTTTGACAGCAGACGTCTTGTAGGTAAAGGAATGAATTTCCCTCCTTGCCACCATGAGGAATAAATGGTAAAAGTGAGATCAAAACACGGTATTAGTGAGTGTAAAAGGTCACGGGGTCAGAAATACAGCAGTGTTTTTGTAGAGGGCAATCCCACACAAATGGTGGAGGTGCGGTACTGGAGCCCGTGAATGGTGGAGAGAGTTTGTTATTGACCCGGAGACTGAAGCAGAGCGGCGGCAAACCAGGGACCCGTTGCTTCAGCAGGTTTGGCGTGGACACAGAACGCTTCCAGAGACTGGTCTGAAAGGCTGTCGAGTGGGGTACCCGCTGGAATTTGTTACAGATAACAAACCAGGGACCCGTTGCTTCAGCAGGCTTAGCGTGGACACAGAACGCTTCCAGAGATTGGTCTGAAAGGCTGTCGAGTGGGGTACCCGCTGGAATTTGTTGCAGATGGCGGAGAAGTCCGCCTCCGCCCAATAGCCGCCCGCAATGATGACGACGCTGCTTTGAATGGTGAAACACGCACGGAGAGACTGAATCTGACAATTCCGCTCACTGGTAGCTTTATTCATGGACCTGATGATGCGGCCGGAAATTTCACTGAGATCCCCGACAGCTTTCTGAAAAAGGACTGAGCCGCCTCGTAAAGAAGAGCGGAAATACATCAACCGGATGCTCCCCACAAATTTTTCAACCTATTAACTTCGAGTTCCTTCGCCGGAAACAGTGGACGGACAAAGCTAACATGCCGGCGACTGTCAGTTGCGGGTGTATGAAGACACAAACACGGTGACAAATAGAACCACAGCTATTCCTCTGTTCAGGGTCAATCTGACGTCACGTTCCCTGTCGCTGATGTCGACGAGACAACATCCCGCTGGAACGTGAGCCCGTGGATACAATCTGGCCCACCCGATGTTGCCGGCTGAGTGCTGGATATCTGTGTCAATCAACTGTCCGGTGTACCATCGACATTCTCAGCCTCTTGCTTCGGAAGTTCCAGGTACCCGCCTGCTCATGCCGGCATCAAACCTACTGGTGCCCAGGAAGAAAGTGGTAATCTGCGCGGGTGAATATCCACCAGTAGCAGTTATATCCGCTGCGGTGAGGCGCTTTGAGAGGTTGGTCATGAGCCAGATCAATTCCAACTGAGGAGTTGCTTCCTTCCGTTCCAATCTGCATTACGTCACACGGGGTCAACAGCAGATACCATTTCATTGGCTCTTCACTCAGCGCTGGAACATCCGGACAGGAAGTTACTGACGACCGGATGCTCCTATAGACTCCAGCTCAGCATTGAACACCGTCACCCCCTCAGAACCTGTCACCCAGTACATGACCTGAGCTTTAGTATCTCCCGGGAAACTGGATGCTCGATTTCCTCATCGGCAGAGCCCGGTCAGTTCGGATTGTCAGTAATATCTCCTCCACATTCACCGCCAGTAGACGTGACAAATGATCAGAGACCACGGGGGACATGTTCACGTCAGATCACAAAACTACTCCATACTGCAAGGGTGAAAAGACCCTGATGGAGTTGTATACAGACCCCAAACAGTAGTAAGGATATGGTCTACAAATTACAGCGGGAGATAGAAAATGCATGCCGAAAGGGCAATATTCCCGACAGCTCACAAAATTACTCCATACTCTTCCTCTTCTAAATACACTTCCTCTTCTGAACAGCGATTCGTTGTAGTGTGTGATATTCCTTTTCAGGATGTACTTTGAGACGACTAAATGATTCGGGGATTTTGTGATCACCTTGAGCATACGGTGAAGATGAGAGCGGAGACTGCCATCGCTGCGGGGAGCTGCGTTGCTTCCTGGTGGCGGGACACGAACACGCGGTCGGCTCCATCACTCCGTGTAGGTTAAAGCGTAGAGTGAAATTAAAACCGTCGAGAATGAGAGCTGAAACGGAACAGGTGATCAGAGCCGTCTGTCTTTGTCGGACCAGTCTCCATCTCTTGTCGCTGCTGCCGGCGGGCAGGAGGTGCGGGACTCTCCGGTCTCAATCCGTCAGGTTCGTCAGCGGCCATCGGGCTCCTGGACGGGATTCACTGACCAGTGTTGGCCGAATCAATGGTGCTGACGAATCGGCCAATTCTAAATCACTCTCTGCTTGATATATTTTGAGAAACTTCATAGCTGTTATAGACAAATCCAATACGTCCTGTGTCATTTGAATATCAATGCTTTAGACGTACGTTTCCAGAATTATGGTATGTCCATAATATTCAGGCTTACTGCTGGCCAGATTACTTTTTGTTTTCCGACATTACAAATATTATATAGAGTTGACAATACAGCTGAAACGTCTGTCTGCACAGGAGTTTGAACATTTTGGATCATAAATGGGATATTCATTTATAATAAAAGATCGAGTATTCACGGTGTGTTTACTCTGAACTGAAAGAGTTTACAGGTTTATATAAAATAACGACTATAGAAGCGTACAGATTGCAACTATAATTAGCCGTGGATTATAAACAGGCGATATAATATTATTAGACACCTTGATGAGGTCGATTTTGAGAATCTTTCCTCTCATGAGTTGGATATGAAAACCAATGAGAATGAAGTTAAGATGTGGAGAATGTTACTTTTTCAAAATCGTTTGTGGAGACAGTTTTGTTTTAAACACAGAGATCTGTTGGCGCCCACAATTTGCTGGAGGGGACTGTTAAAACGACTGCAGTTACTATCTGAAAAAGGCAATGAGACAGGCTACTGTTTGGATAGCGAGCCCGGCAGCGCCTCTTCCTTCATGGTGGTGAATAATAGTGGCTGGAATATGGATTTTGTGGCATTTCTGCCTGAGCTCATGGGCGGTTTTGCAAATGCTTTAACACTCTGAGGTGAGCGGATAGTTCACCACGTTCTTCACCCTCTCCCAGAACCTGGACTAGATGGCCGCGTAAATAAATGTCTTCGTGTAGAGGTAGTAATTAAACAGCAAAATCCGACTTGTGAGACATATTCAGATTCGTTCCACTCTGCTCCTACTAAGTGAATTCAACATGATAATAATTGGCTAATAATTAACAAAACACAGATGATAGGATTAAGTGAGTATGTGTGGTCGCCGGCTGGAGTACTGCAGATGACTTTTCCAGGCCCAATGTCTATGATCCCATTTCGTGCCCGAGTACTCTGCAGGCTGGAGGCTGAACAAGAGGGTATTCTTCTGGGGTTGCAGACCCGTGTATGTGCTTGCCTTGGAGGGAGAAACGGAGCTTGTTTTACCGTTGGTCTTTTGTTTCTTGTTGTCTCCCATTCTGTTCTATTCTGTGTGGATTTGCCAAGCATGTAGAGTCTCATGTTGTGGGGAAAAATACCATTCTACTCATGGAGGCATTTCAAAGAGATTTAAAAGTGGTTTATTTTTTCTTGACTAATGAAATAATGACTGCAGGACAAAATAATAAAAGAAAAACATGATTCATTAGCTGTGTTGCTTACGATATTGTAATTGCAATTTTGATTTGCCTCCCTGCTGTGACTCTCCCCACGGAGTATACTCTGAACTATAATAACGACTACATTCAGGAACCTGATTCATTGGGATGATCAGGTCTGATTCGCCAGAAGATGGGGTACCCGCTAATTTTCCGGATAGACCGGATCTATTACCCGGTCCTTGCTGCCGTCGGTGTCCCAGGTGAGATAAATACGACTGAAATTATATATTATTGCACAGCTGTGGTCTGTCGTGTGGAGTGTTTAGTGTCGATAAAAAGCAGCTGGTTTAAATATTTTTAATGAAATATTAACGGAGACGTGGAAATGTTCTGCTTCTGTAAAGTTCAATAAATAATGCATATACATAAGTGAAAAAAGCTCTATTTGAAGCACGGGGATCAGATCAGAGATAATTAAGGTTCCTTTTTTAAATGTCGTTGTTCTGAACATCATGCAGACATATTAAATCAGTAAATGTTCCCCATTATCTTGTTTTCCCATCTGCTATTGATGTGAAGGTCTCTACTGCTTATTTGGTTCAGTTTGTGGTTGACCAGCGGACTAGAATAAGTAATTTGTCGCGTTATTAGTCAGCGATGCCCATCGCCAGCAGTTCCCATTCTCCTGGAGACTCAGGAGATGCAGATTCTGGACACTTGCCGGTCTGAACGCAATGCTTCGATCAGAAATGTCGATAGATACACACTTCTGAGTTTTTTTTTTCATTTTCTTCAAGGCTCTGCCAGACAAAAGTGGACGACTGAGATCCGCCGCTTTCTGAGTGAAACATGTCTCCTCATTTAAATCCTAATCAGAGACTATTATCATTGCCTAGTGTAATATGAGAAGTCCAGAGAGCACAGAGCAATGGGTCAATTGGATTATTGTCAAGGTTAACCGTAAATTAGAGAGACAAAAGGAAATGTCTTTCCCATTCCTTTCTCACCAGTCACTATGAAATTCCAAAATACCACTTGTTCCTTGAAGAAGAGGTAAATACATTAAAAATGCTGGAATTTTCAGCGGGTGATGCAGCAGATTTGGACAGAGAAAGATATCGAAACTTTAGGGTTGATCGTGAGTCATCTGGACAGTTGTGATTGTTACTAACATCGCATTTAACTTGTCAACACATCGAGTAACTTCAACAATCAGAGTTACTTCTGTTTTTTCACCGAGGAAGTAATATGTAATAATAAAATAAAACAAGTTCAAGGCAGAATTTGGAGACATTGTATTTGACTCTTTATATATTTAAATGTCTTTATCTACGCCGTAATTGTGTGAACATAATTGTAGATTTCCTGTCTCTTGCAGTGAACTTGGTGGCAATTGTGATCCTGTCACGAGGAAGGTGCGGTTTGTCCAAATGCATCACTCGCTACCTGATGGCCATGTCAACGGCGGATCTGCTGGTGGTTATTGTCGAAGTGATAATACGTCGGGTTAATTTCATGTATTTCTCATTGAATTTTCTGTTTCTCACGCCAGTTTGTAGCATCAATTTTGTCGCGTACATTATAGCTGTGGACTGTTCTGTCTGGTTTACCGTCGCTTTTACCTTCGATCGCTTTGTGGCAATTTGCTGTCAGAAGCTTCAGTTAAAATATTGTACCGAGAAAACAGCTTCGGTGATTATCGCTGTTGTGATTGTATCAAGCTGCCTGAGGACAATCCCTTTCCATTTTTTGCATGTACCTTTTGTTATTATTAACAATGTCGGATGGGGTTGCGTTGGAACGCCTGATTATGTAACGTCACCGCTGTGGAAAGCTTACGAGTGGATCGACAGCATCATAACCCCCTTATCACCAATCCTGTTCATTGCACTCTGCAATGCTCTGACCGTCAGATATATTATCACGGCCAATAAAGTTCGCAAGCAATTCCGAAACAATGGAGAGAATTCAAAGGATGATGCAGAGGGAAAGAATCGGAAGAAGTCCATGATTTTACTTTTCACCATTTCGGCCAATTTCATGTTACTATGGACGATATATGTCGTACATTCTTTGAACTGGCCGGTAAGGAACTTCTTTTATCATGATCGGTTCTTTAGTGACCCAGTGTATATCGTCCAGGAGGTTGGGGTTATGTTACAGATTCTCAGTTCGTGTACAAACACGTGTATCTATGGATTAACTCAGCGGAAATTCAGAGAGGAACTGAGAAATGGCGCGAAATACATATTTACATTGAACGGAAAAATGTGCAAACTATAGTTAAACAGAGAAATGTACAGTATATGGATGAGTAGGATTCTGTGATATTGTTAAAATTATGTGTAGGTTGGGGGAAATTGAAAATATATTAATAAGTTGAAAATAGAGTTTCATTCTAAAATGTTGTGGAGACCAGGTGAAAGAGAGCGAGAGAGAGAGAATGAGAATGAGAGTGAAAATGAGAATCAATTGATGAATTGTGGCGAATCTGCCACGGCCCTCTATATTTGTGTTGTGCCAAATCTAGATAGTTCTCATTGTCATTGTCCTTCTATTTAAATGCTTTCAATTATCTAACTCCACAACCCTCAGCGGATTAGTATCGTACACTTTCAGTAACGTTTCTGGAAATAATCTCCAGTGTATCTCAGTTAATAATGAATTCCGAAAAACGTCCGCTTGTTCAGGACTCTCCCACATGTGGAGGCATCTCACTTGGCTACGGTCTGTGTTGCTTTTTCATGTTCTGCCTTTGATGACGTGGATTGCCCCAACGTGGTCGAGTTCACTCTCGTATTCCAGATACATTCTCTCTTTTGAATGCCTTCCATGTTCAAAGCTCAAAGTTCACGGTAACTTTACGATCGAAGTACATGTGTGTTACCATATACAACCTTGAGATTTGTTTTCATACGGGCATACATAGTAAATCCAAGAAATACAACAGAGTCAATGAACAGGCGGACCCAACATGATGGCCAATAACCAATCTGAAAATACAACAGGAAAAAGTAATAATTAAGCAGGAAATATTGAGCAAATGTGATCAAGAATGTTTGAAAATGAGTCGATAGGCTGTGGGAACAGTTCAGTAATGGGGCAAGTGGAGTTTTAAAATTGAGCTTGATTGCTGGCATGAAGTTCATGAAACATAGAAAAATAGAAAAGCTCCAGCAATATGCAGGCCCTTCGGCCCACAAAGCTGTACTGAGCATGTCCTTACCTTAGAACTACCTCGACTTACCCATAGCCCTCTATTTTTCTGAGCTCCATGTACCTATTCAGGAGTCTCTTTAAAGACCCTATTGTTTCCGCCTCCAGCACCGTCGCCGGCAGCCCATTCCACACACTCACCACTGTCTGAGTAAAAAACTTGCCCCTGACATCTCCTCTGTACCTACTTCCAAGCACCGTAAAACTGAGTACGCTCATGTTAGCCATATCCCTCCTGGGAAAAAGCCGCTGACTACTCAGACGATCAACGCCTCTCATCAGCTTATACACCTCTATCCGGTCACCTGTAATAATTCAGCAGGAAATATTCAGCAAATCTGATGAAGAGTATCTTACCTTTATAAATATTATTTCCCTTTAAATAAATAAATCAGAATTTACTTTCCTTACATTTTCCAATCCAGTAGAATTATAGCTACAGCCAACGTTTGCTCTCTGTTTTTTTTTTCTTTTTTACTTTCTCCAATACTATATTCGCTAACAATTAGCTATTGTCTCTGGTCCGTCTAAACTCTTCTGAAAAATACAGTTGAGGTTGATCATTCTACACTGAAGTGAACCGAACCTTACACCGTAAGCCAGCAATTGGGACAACATTCTTCGGTCTGGTGAAAATGCCTCACGATATTACAATTCCCCATTCTATTCCCGCCCCTCCCCCCAGTACCGCAGTGACCCACCACGTGACCTCCCGCTAAATCCTTTTCATTCTTCACGTCCATTAGACTTTCAAATGATGATCTCATCCGATCGCCTCTCACCCTCACGCATCGCGCCGGGTTTTATTGATTCAGTAAAGAGCTGAAGGCATAGTTTGGTAACTAAAGTGTTGCCACTCCATTCGCTTTAGCCTCTGCTCTGGGGACCAATTTTAACCTGTGACAAACCTTTTCACTGGGCGTCTCTGGAAAAGCGGATCGTCAGCCCCTCGCTATCAGCCACTGGACTCCGCGGCGAGAAACTCACCTGTCGCAGGCTCCGTACGTCTCGGGTGTTCACGACTCTGGTCCGGCCAAACCCGTGAGGTTGGGATGTCTCTCCCACCCAGACCCCGGTTTGAGTGAATACTGTGTGATTTACTGTCCCCTGCAATCGCCCGTCGGCAAGAAATAACAGATCGTGCACTGTGTACTGTTATAAAGAAAGTATATTTATGAACGTTAACCTGACCAAATAGTTATTAAGTATATTTATGAACATTACCTTAGCCAAATAATTATTAAAGAGAAGTAAGAAAAACACAAAAAGGGTCCATTATAATTAGACAATGAAAGGTACACGTAAGTGGATCTCATCTAGAAGTTGTCTGTCACTCACGCTCTGCACCCTCGGTCTGTGTGGAAACACACTCCACCTTCCGAATGTCGCTCGGAATCCATCCCGAACAAACGGGCTCTCCCCCGGGAGTATCGGTCCATCCTACTTGAAGCCATTCACCTGCACAAAACACCCTGTGCCACAGGGACGGCATCCTCAGCCATCCTCCCCCCTATCTTCTCCCAGCTCCCCCAACAGGACATCGCCCCATCCTAGTGCCCGCACAAAACCCTCTCGGCCCAGCCTTCCCTCGAACCTTCTCCCAGTTCCACCATCCTGACTGTCTGACACCAGATTCCTCAGCTGAACAACAAAGCCCCTTATCTCAGCTCAAACCCAAACAGTCTGAAAGCAGAACAGACTGTCCCTACAGATCCGCTGAAATGAAATACCTACAGCCTGGCAGTGAATAAATAATCTTAACCGGGGCGCTATACCTGCATTCCTTAATCGCTCTGTCTAACTTTATCTATTGGCATCCGCTCTTTGATAGTAGGACAGGATTGGGTGCTTAATGTCACAGCGTTTGAATGCTTTAGAAAGTTCATAGAGGGAGATAAACGATAAGAGGGGGAGTTGGACAACTAATCACAGAAATATCACAACTGCACTCAGAGGGGATCTATGGGTAGAACTCAGAACAGGAAGGGTGCAATCACTCTGACGGCATTGTACTACAGAGCCCCCAATAGTCACCGGGACATTGAGCAATAGATATGCAGTCAGATTAAGGAAAGGTGTAAAAACAATAGGGTTGTTGTCATGGGGGATTTCAACCTCCTAACTATAACCTGGCTTCTCTTGAGTATAAGAGGTTTCGATGGGGCAGAATTTGTCAGGTGCATCCAGGAGGGTTTGTTAAATCAATATTTTGATAGAGCATCAAGAGGAGGGGCTGCAGTGGATCTTGTGTTGGGTAATGAACCCGGCGAGGTGACCAACCTATCAGTAGGTCAATAGACAGGAAACAGTGACACAACAGTGACCACAACTCCTGATAACACCAGAGGCCATGGAATTCAGGAGAGTGGGGTAAATATAAAGGAGATGTGACGAGAAGTATTTTTTACACAGACGGTGATGGGTGCCTGGACTGGGCTGCCTGGTGTGGTGGTTTTACCAGTCATTTTGATAGACATACGGATGTGATTAAAATGGAAGGAGATGGACATTTTGTAGGCAGAAAAGGTTGATTCACTGAGCCACAATGAGTTCAGCACAATATTGTGGCCCAAGATCCTGTTTCCTTGCAGAACTGTTCTATGTTCTATGCTCTCTCTCTCTCTCTTCTCTCTCTCTCTCTCTCTCTCTCTCTCTCTCTCTCTCTCTCTCTCTCTCTCTCTCTCTCTCTCTCTCTCTCTCTCTATCTCTCTCTCTCTCACACACACACACACACACACACACACACACGCACGCACGCACGCACGCACGCACGCACGCACGCACCACACAACACACACCACACACACACACACACACAATGTGTGTGGCTTCTCTCTTTGGAACGACGGAGGATGAGAGGTGACATTTTAGAGTTGTACGATATGACAAAAGGCATAGATGGAGTGGATAGCCAGAGACGTTTACCAGGTGGGAAATGGCCAATATGAAGATCCATGGAGGAAGTTATTGCGGGGAAGCTAGAGATGAGTTTTTATTACACAGAGAATGACGGGTGCGTGGAAAATCTTGCCAGGAGTGGTGGTAGAGGCTGAAACATCACACAGACTCTAAGATAGGTACATGGATGAAAGAAAAATGCAGTGATATGTTGGAAAGGAGGTTAGATTGATCTCGGAGTAGGTGGAAAGATCACACAACATCGGGGACCGAAGGGTGTGTACTGCTTTTTAATGTTGATGTTCTTTGTTCGAAATGTTCAGACGCCCATCGAGTCCATGTGATTTTTATTTTAAAGAATATGCGAAAACACGGAATATGTGAATCATGATGTTAGTTAGCAGAGTAACAAACTAAGTG